>NC_066355.1:10024387-10328918 GCF_024516045.1 Bombus affinis | reverse complement strand
AATCGCTGGTTATTAAAATCAGGAATTATAATTAAACATCTAGTAGATCGTAACTTCTACTGAAAAAAAGAAAGACAAGAATGGGTAGACTCTTCTAATGGAAAGATTAATCTGCTTATTGAACTAACATCAACATATTAATTAATGGATCACAGAAAGTAGGTATCCGTAAAGCGAACGAGAATCACGACCAACATTTTGCAAATAAAAAATAGATGTTAGCAACGTTAATGACATTCCCTTTTCCTGTACAAATTTTCCAATCGCGACGATATTCTTCCGTGTTGTAAATCGATTACTTCCAAAGAATCGTCGGCGAGATACTGGCCTGAAGAGCAATTTCGGCGGAGAGTAATCATTTCCTTTCTCTGTTCTCAAACTCTCTGCCGCGGTTACGCAGCCCTGCTGAGAGACAGGGAGACGCGTATCGCGACACGAATCAGAATTGTTCGCGATAAGCGGCCGTGTTTGCGGCTCGCCGGGAAAACTTTCGCGGTGCACGCAATCTCAGAAATTGTCTGAAGTCGTCGTAGTCGTCGACCGACTATATCGTATCGGGGGATCGAGCGCAGAATTCGAGATAGTTACACACGACGGAACGATGAAAGTGAGGTCTGAGAGGAGCGGTGAAAAGGAAAGATCCTCGAAGCGAAAAGCTTCGCAAAAAAGCTCGCTTCGAGCCGCGACTATATGCGTGTGCACGTTCGATGCGGTTCCAAGGATTTGCGAGAAGGCAATGGGCGTCTTCTCGATGTATCTGGATGACCGGCTGAACGAAGACAGGTTGAATATGTTTCTGGAACTCTAGGCGTGATTGTTGTTGCTTTACTGGTAGAATATGTACAGCGAATTCCTTTGGAGATGGAAATACGACGAAGAGCAGGAAATTGGCAAAAGCTTTTTTATGGAAAAAAATCTACCGCTATACAGCGTGCAATTGTATACAGTGGCTACAGAAAGTATTTGTACGCTGTATTCGTTTGTAGTAGGTGATACGTAGCTGATAGTACAGTTGCGTAGAGAGTGATCGTAGATGAAAAAATAAATGGAAAATTTCTGAGGAAATCGAGTTTGAAAATTTATCAAGTAAGTATGTTGTACGTACAAAAATAAATCTTGAATGTAAAATAAAATTTAAATATATTTAGTTAAGAACTGGCCTAATGGACGCACGTGATACGTTTTCAAATTTATTTTGCTAAATAAAGCATCTTGCGAGAACCATTTATTCTATATTTACTCTTGTTCGACCCGAAATTAGCCAAATTTAAGTATATTAATATATCACTTTACCTCGTACGTTCTCCCCATACCCAGTACGTTCGAGTAGAATTACTGATATTGCTACCACGTATCTCAGTAGTAGATTGTTACATTTAGATTTCGAAGGTTCAGTAAAAGATGATTAAGTGGCAACGTTAACTATTTTCGAGTAAATGTATCATAATGGAACTTGTGCGTGATGCAAGGCAGGTAATTCCTGACGTATCAACGATGTTGGTTTACATCAGACTGTGGTATTACCATTAGATTTATAGTAGGCAATTTAGAACATCTCACGATATTAAGTTGTAATCTTCATTACACATATATTACTCTTACTCTATCTCAAAACAAAGTCTTTTCCAACTATATTCCTTTGACGGTGGCCAAAACACACGAGATGCATACACACAGTGGAAATTCACTTACTCCCTTTCTTTCACAAACACACATCAATATCCTCTTCTATCGCAAACCCAGAGACTTCGCGAACTTCAGAAAACTCAGGAAACGCCACGTACCGAGGGACCATTATCCACGGCGTATTTCCAGCCAGTCAAAAGAAAACAATTTCTATCCAGTTACATCGATCGAGGATTTTCCTCGAGCCGTCCACGTGGAAAAAACCTTCCTCTCTTTCTTTCTCAGACGCGTGAAGTGTCGTCGATGGTAACGGCCACTAAAAACCGAACGAACCACTTCGCCACGTACGTTTCTGGCAGTCGTTCGTTCGTTCTAACAGACACTTTTCCCTCGCTGGCAGACACGTGTGGCTACTCCAGACACAACGGTTCCCTCCATTTTACCAGGAAATGGGGGTGTCGCAGCCGCGGACGAAGGAACGAGGTGGCTTGCGACGAGAAATCGTTCCGTCCGATTGTTGACAATATAATAATCCCACGGTTGGAGACCAATCGTTTGCACTTCGATCGGCTGCCATTGTGTTCGCGGATATATACGTTGGATACTTGGCCGATTCTTCATAAATTGAGCTTTATCGATGGAATTTTGACCAAACGAACCGAATAAACGCGCCAGCGATGCCGAGGACGAAACGTTTATCGTCGTTGGATACAGTTTGTGGTCGATATTGGCTTAGTTTCAAGAAATACTGATCTTTTCGAAGTATACAGTTTGGAAAATCTTGGGTGGGAATTCTTGTCTTTTTTTAGAACCTTGGGTTTTTCTACGAGAAACTGAAACATCTTCGTGAGTTTATGCGATTTCGAGTCTAGGAGAGTTTGTAAGAATCTTAATCTGCGGAATCTGAAATTTTTGAAGACAATTTTTAAAATTTCGGATTCCTGTGCATTT
Organism: Bombus affinis; assembly: GCF_024516045.1. Classification (NCBI taxonomy): domain Eukaryota; kingdom Metazoa; phylum Arthropoda; class Insecta; order Hymenoptera; family Apidae; genus Bombus; species Bombus affinis. The sequence continues at coordinate 10,326,341 of NC_066355.1, read as the reverse complement.
CTAACACTTTACATTTGAACACTCAACAATTTCAATAAATTTATAGCGCGATATTTAATCGGTTAAGCCTAAAATTAACGGCATGTGAATATTATTATCGTATTTTGTTATTAAGTTAATTGTAAACGGCACGATTATAATAATTTACGCGTATGTAACGGGGAATACATGGGAGTGATAGGAATTAATTATTTGTAATGGAGGTAACGTTGACTGCTCTGTTTTTGTGCTTGAAGTTAATCGCGTGTAAATTGAAATGTACGCGATTATGTGATAAAGTTACTCGTAGGTTAATTTTCAATCACATAACTATTCATTTATTTAATATCCTATAGCAACAGAATCGAAATTACCTATTTCAAACGACCGTGCTACGTATTATCGTGCCGTATTAAATATCATATTTCATTTTCAGAGCATTAGACTCTAATCAGCCTGTTATCCTACTCGCAAAATCTTATATCGAGATTTACAAAACTGCTCGATTTCAAAATCGTATTATCGATCGAAATAATATCAAATCATCTTCAACGCTTGAAAACTCGATGCTTCGAAAATTCAAACTTCAAATTCTGTTGCATTGTCGTTCAATAAATATCTGAGATTAGGAATTCGACGAAGAGTATAGTTACCTGGAATCTTCGGTGAACCGAATGTATGAAATTAGGTCGCTTCTCACCCTGGCAACAAAATAATCAGTTCTACAATCTCTATTTCCATAAGCCTGTATTTCACGACAATTGTCAGCATTTCTCTCCACCGTTTCGCATAGATCCGTGTACACACCTCCTGGCGAGCCACAACTTTAGGAACTGCATCGAATCGATCCTGTTAACCGCGTTTCCTTGTAAACACCGACAACCGGTTCCTGGCTGGTGAACCAGTCACGCGAAGAAAAGGATTTTCACCGGTGAATTTCCAGAACGGCAAGCGTGAGATTACATTTTCGAAAGTTTGTATTTCCAGCTTTTTATTCTATTTCGCTCTTTTCTATTCCTTTTATTGCCGCAGTCCCTTCCATGTCTCGCTAGGTTACTTTGCACCGCCACACCCAGGATAACATCTCGGTCGCGTGTCCCTGTTTATTCGCCTTCCACTTTCAACAAGGGATTTTCAACCCTTGTTAAAGCCACGCTGTAATGGACAGACACACTTGCCGCCTTCGAGAGCTTCCATTTCGAAACACCACAATGTTCTCGATTCTAGCTGGTATCGATATCGGAGCGAATGCCAGGAATCGAGATATTTTCGAATTTACAGGTAGTTTCGTTGCCGAGTAAGTCGAAGAGGGAAGTTCGATCTCGAAATTTGTTCGATGGTATGCCGTGTGCTACTCTTTCCAAGCCTCTGCGCTCTAAGAAGTTTTTGATACGTATACCAAAGCTGCTATATATTCTTACAGCGAAACTTTCGCTTTGAAAGTTTTACTTCTTCAAAGGTAACGTTCTATTCCTTCCCATCTTTTATCGACAGAGACAAAACTGAATAATAATTTTCACACCAACGGTTATTACGACATGTAGAGATGCAAATTGCACTCGCAATGGAGTTGCACGCTTTCGGTTGTCATGCAAATTAACTGTGTCGTCGTACTGGCGTGAATGAAGTTATGGTTCGTGTTACGACACCGGCGTAAAAGGTTAAGTGGTCAGAAGAGAAATTGAAAATCTACCGTCAGAAATATAAAACGATCGTAAGTCAAACATGACAAGATAACAATAACCACAAAATATTCTTCTACGTTTTTCTTCTACGTCAACCATTTCCCCTCTTTAAACGTACTTTCTCCGTGCCAGACAGCTATTTCTTAAAAAGAAGAAGAAAAAAAAACTCCAGCAACGTTGTTGCAGAAGCGTATCCAGCTCCCGAAATGAAACGTTCGCGGTCCAATTGCGAGTTTCCCAAACTTGAAATCCTGTCGGTTGGAAACGCGAGACATTCTCGCAACAACGGAACGCGGAGCAATCGAACGGAGCGGTCCGAGACGCTAAGAAAATAAGTCGCTGCTGGTTTCGGCAGGCTGAGCACGAGAAGAGAAAGAAAGGGCAAAGAAAGTCGTGGGAAGAGACAAGCGTAGGAAAGAAAAACAAAGCGAAACGAAAGATTTCGAATCTGCATGAAACTCGGTGTAAGGCAGATTGGAAAAACAATCGGGAACGTTCGAGAGGGAAGCGCTAAAACGCGCGTGCAACAGCTCCGACAGTAGTCGATAGAGAGGATGAAAGTAAATCGAGACTTTTCTTTTACTCCGGATACTAAGAGAGAGAGACGAGTGACTCGTCTCTTTATTCGTAGCTCGTGCCCTAAGCCTCCTCTTTGTACCCTGTGTTTCTTTTCTGTTTCCGTTTCTGCTCCCTAATTTGAGGAAAGTTCGCGAAACGAGGGTCAATATTGTTCTTTTTACACGCGTGCTAAAGGTTTCCTTCCTCCCTTTCGCTTCCTGGTTCCGGGGCGAACAAGAGATGGCCACTTGTGTCCCTTCTTTCGAATAATGGAGTTAACGAGCGTGAATGTTTTCGCTGAGACTTCGCGACCCTTTTTATTGTCAATTTCCTTCTTTCCACGAGTATTTTATATACGAGTAATTTCTAGTAACGCGGTGATTCTTTGTCCTTCTTTTTCTTTTTTTTTTTTTTTTTTGTAGGCTAGTTCTTCACACCGGACATGACTATTTCGAAAAAACACTTTTTTAAAGATTCGATGGCACAGGTAGATACAGAAATGAAAACGAACGATACAATTCCAACTTTGAGGGATATTGGTATATATGGCTATACGTGTCGCGTTCAGAGTTTTCGTTTTTTGTTTCAGAGGTCACGTACGTAATCCTTTCTTTTTTTTTTTTTTTAATTTCCTTCTCAAATGATTTTTTACGCTTGTTTCGCGTCATTTCTAAATTTGTGTCAAATAAAGTAGGAATAAAAAAGAGCGGATTATTTATAGTTTTAAAAGTTTCATTCGCCAAAAAGATTACTACGAGTACATTTTAATAGCGAAGAATGGAATATATTTGAACTTCTAATATTTCCAAAATTCGTGTTTTGAAGATAAAATTGATCGTGTTTAAAAATATCGTGGGACAAACCTTTTTCAAATAAAACATGAAAATAAAATGTGTTTTATTTACTTTACAGCTACGCAGGGTGAAAAGCGTCAGACTTGTGCAAACAATCGGGAATTCGTTGGAATATTTATTTAAATTCTGAGTTGTTCACGATCGAATGATTTTCGTGTTAAATATTTGCCACTCTACTATCGACACTAAACGTAATTGCTTGGTGTGTTATATTTATTCTGTTAAAAATACGAATGTTTTAGTACGTATTTGCATCCAGCGTCATTATTTTATCAGTCAATCCGTTTCTATTACGATCTAGTTGTTATAAATCCTCGATATATGAAATGTATTTCCATAAATACGGAATTTTTCATTCAATTTTCATTAAATTGCCCGTATATTACCGATTAACGATTTTATTAAACGCACGTTTATAACTTTACAGATTGCAAAGAACGAGAACGATTGTTTCGCTGTTTCTTACCGCGTACTTTATGCAAACATGATCCATGGTCCTACAGAGAAAGAGAGAAAAAGAGGCGAAATAAAATAGGCAGCTGCGTAAAGCTTCGCTTCGAAAATGGAAACTTGATTAACGAAGAGTTATTGAACGCTATTTGTTCCTATCGGAATGTTCCAGTGTGAAAACTATGGTCTCTTGAGCTTTTGGAAAAATAAAAAAAATGGGATGAAACGAAATTGTAACAGCTACGTTTTTAAAACATTCATTTAGATCTCGTTGAATTCGAAGCTTTGTTTAACCTAAATTTAGGAAACTGACCGTATGACCACTGTTCGGACATATTTCCTAATTAAACGCTGTTGCAAGGATGAGAAATATTCTACGTGGATACTATTTCGAAATTATGTTCGTGCTTTATCGTTTCAATTCCAGGAATATTTATAGTACTTTATGAAGTAAAAAAATTTTTACATACTTAAGAAGTAATATTTCAGTGTCTCGTTTCGACGAGTGTATAAAAAATTCATGAATCACCGCGACTGTCATTTTCATATTCTGATGCTCATTTAACGATGCAAAGACTTTCTCTATGTTCGTCGACTGCATGAAATTGCGTCATCAAATCAGTGAGAGTTTTAACGATGACTAATCTCAGATGACACTGGCTCATTAATATCAAAGTTACGTTAATACATCATTTCGTTCCTAATTATTTTTCAATAAATTTGCATGATCGTCGTAGCAATCTTTAAAATGCATATTTCATAAACATTACTGATAATTATTACCTTATATTAATATTAATTACACATTATATCGCATATAACATTATCACGAAATTAATGACCAATAATAATATTAAAATTTTCATTTCGCTTTCAAAAGCTTGATATCGAATCAAGAGAAATTAATTCAGTGCGATAATTGATCTAAAATATTCAAATATATCTACTAAATGTAATATCAATTTTACAAAAGTTATTATTATATCCATTTGATGTATAATTATTCTCTTTATTAATGCCACGTACGTCGATGTTGTGTACGTTTTATTATTAAAATATTATCCTGGAAAAATTAAACTTCTTGCCATTTGTCAAAAGGAATACAAACCTTAAATTTACGTGGTTCCGGAATCACTGTATGGTCCGTAATCCCGAACACCCTGAATAAATTGCAAAAGAAAGATAATACGAGTCGGTTTGGCCATTTTTGCATATTGAAATTTATACACGGCGCGGTAAACTTTATTCGAACGATATGTAAATGGCAATATGTTTCGTTTCTCTGGACTCTGCAGATAGATTTCGTTCTGGTCTCGTTTATTTCGTATTAAATGAATTTAATTCACGTTAGGTAACCGTATAACTGAAGTAATTTCATTGCTTCGGCATCGTTAACAAACACGAATTAATAATCGTTGCTGTTCTTTGTTACGTTCGGTCGATTTTAACCAAATAAAATAATACACAAATCGATGCATTATGTTCATGAAATAACACGTCAAACGATAATAAAAACCTGACGTGATTTAATTCCAAGCAATTCTGTTAGTATCTGACTACAACGATATTCTTATATCAATCCGTTTATATTACGATTTGTTTTAAAAACGCGTACATATTATTCATACGCAAATTTTCAAAAATTGCATCCTCGTGAAAACGCAGAACATATTTTCAAAAAGGGTTTTCATCCTCGTTCGATTCACAAATAAATGTTATAAGTCCTATGAGTCGTATTCCCGCTAATATTAAAGATTATTTGGAAATACCCAAGCTTCTTCCTCGTAGAAGCTGAAACGGTAGTTTCGAAACGATTTCGTCAAACTGTAATTACATTTTCTAGTTCAGCTCAGATTTGCCATTTATATTAAAAACGACTGTCTTCGGACATCTGAGAAATTTTCGAAAATTCAGCGTGTACTTATAGAGGCGCAGAGAGTGTTCAAAGCGTCGTTCAATTAAAGTATTATTTAGAAATTCGAAAGCTTTGTACGATCCTTCATATGGTCGGAGCACGTTTCCTCTATCCTTCGTACGGTAATGAATTTTTAATTTAGAGCCACGTATTTTTTTTCTTTTTCTGCCCTTTTTTATTCTTCTTTGCAATATACTGCGACCAGGCTAACGTCGTATCCTCCTCGGCTAAAAACGAGCAGCCATTTAATCAACTTTCGCGATGCTCGTACGATTTTGCTTTGCCTTTCGAAATCGCGCCTCCTTTTACCTGGACCTGTCTGCACACGTATAAAACGTAATTCGTAATAAAAAAAAGCAAATTGCACCGGAGAATTTCTGCCCTTTCGCGTGTACAAAGGGACACGGTCTCGTCCCCGTTCATTTTGCCAATATTCAATCGCTTTCTCGACTAATAAAATCGCTATTTCGCTTTTCCACCGGTTCCTTCGTTTTATTAGAAATATTGTAATGTAAGAAGATCAAAGAATACTCATTCCAACGGCAATTCGTTTTTTTCTGCGGTTGCTTTTGCGTAGTTTCATCTTTGCATCAGTGTATCTGATAAATTAATTCTGAAATAGTTGTTACATCGATGCAATAAGGATTGAAATTCCTGTCCGGTTTTTCTATTGTACTTTTCGATAAGTACGAAGTACAGTATACTCGTTCTCTTTTTCCAAATTCTCTTCCTGCGTAAAGAACTCGTCACACAAATTTTTCATTTTGCAGAGAATATAAATATAGAAGCTAGAATCAGAAAATAATATTTCCTATGTATCGAACATTTCAGTAAGAATTCAAACAATCAATTACACGAAATATTAAAACAATATTCCTGTCACATTGAATGTTAAAGAGAGAAAGAAGAAAAATCCAAAGCATTCAATTTTTTAATTTGTCTGCCTGTTGAAAACAACATTTCAGTTTCCCATAGCGAAATTTCGCGATACTTCTCTACCCATTCGGGCTACTATAAGCAAGAACAGCGATTCTTCCTTCGTTTACTAGCTGAAGCTCGAGATTTCGCGTTTGATGCACGCGGAAATGCTTCCGCGTGGCCTAAAAGGGACAACTGGTGTCTATATAATCGGGATGAGAACGGTTTTACGGTAATCTCGGGGAAATGTGGACATTAAACGCCCTCTCGGCGAGAATGAAGAACGGTGGCTCATATACCGACGGGCAATAAAGAGTTAACACGGTAACCGCTAATGGAATAATGGACACTCCAAGCGTGCACACAACCCTGGACCATCGCCAAATACGTACTTTCCTTCCACTATAAACGCCCGGCTAACCTTTTTCGTTCCATCCCCTTTTCGTATAATTTCTAATTCCACTTGCACTCTTAGTTGCACTGCAAATTTTCGTGTACGCGATGGTGAAAACTAGGATGTGATGTATTATGTTGGTTACTTAATTTAATGTTGCGTAGTTTGTGAAATCCAGAGGGTTTACTATGATGATTCGGTATAATGACGTTGCTTGAGTTCAATTATAGAATTAATAACGCTCGAGGCACGAAAATTTTCCTTCGTATAGTTTTCAAAACGTTCAAATGAATTATTTGTTCGCCAGACGTTGCCAACTGCGGATCCTGGTTGAAAAAGATGAAAGTTAAGCAAATTTGACTCCTCTCATATACGTGTTTCACTCGACTCGCATACTTTCTTCGAATTATATAAACACCGAAAGTCCACAGCAAACGATAAACAGTGGCAAAATTGACAGAGTCGCGATTTTTATTCCTACTAGAAATCTTCGCTTCTGACATTTACATCGCTTTGCAGCTCTCTCGGATGCGAGTTACTTCAATCTTCCAGATGTAAATGAACCGCGTTTCTTTCAAGCTCGATACCACGCAAGTAGCGGTAACAAAAATTTCATTCCCGAAATATCCATTTCCGTTCGAAATCTAATCCAAAATTCACGTTTTCTTTTTTCCCCGATTTATCGCTGACTGCCACCTGAGACGATATAATGCCGGAGAATTAAAATAACGTTTCATCAAGTCGGACAGCCGAGCGTGGCTGATTCCACGGCAAACGTTTGCCTATCGCGAGAGTCCTGATTTTAAGCGGGGGATCAAGAGGCTTGTGTGCGGAGCAACGCGGAAATTCCAGTGAAAATGGGCGTGCGTGAGAAATCACGTGCTGCAGGGCCGGGTCATGGGTCACGAGGCCAGCGACAAGAAGTCTTTACGTGAATTTTAAACCGACACGTACCGCCTTCGCTTGGGTCCCGAAAATTTCGACTTTGATGATTACGACTCTTTTAAGGAACGATGCACCCGATTTTCGATTAGGCTGATACGACCGCGGTGAAACATGGCCTAGCTTAATTATTTCGAGTGGCGATTACGAATAGTTCGGTTTCGGAACGAAGCTTTTGATCGACTCAAACGAGCTACCGATAGTACTTTTATGTGGAGTTAGCAGGCTCGCAGAAATTGGGTTTCAATAGAGAATTATACGCGTGCGCTTCAAGTTGGAATGTGCTTTTGAATACGGTGCTAATGTTTATTTGAAGGCAGAATGAGCAGAATAGCTGAACCACTTATTCATCCCCAGTGGTATTTTGTTGGAAACCACGGATAATTATATGGTTTTATTTAGCCTTTCAAGCAAGTCCATTGTCTATACAATATTTCTGAAAAGCTATTTCCAGTATTCAACAAGTTTTTTTAATTTTCTTATCGAAGGATTCATCAAAGCCTCTCCTTTAACACCAGTCAGGTGATTCGAAATCAATTACAAAATATTCTATAAACGTTGTCGATGATTGTGAAAATCGCCTAAGTGAAGTATCTAAAAAAAAGAAAAAAAAAAAAGGAAAATGAGTTTATCACTTATTTTGCGTTGCGTCCATTCACACAAGTAGCCGTCCAAAGTAGTAGAAATCGAACCGTGGACTTGTGTTGGTCGTTGCATCGTTGCAACAGAATACAGTGTATGCGTTGAACGCGAGACTTTAAATATCTCCAAATGAAAGATGTACCACTTAGGCCACTTTCATAATTATCGGCACAAGTGTACAGAATTCTTCCACGCTTAGTAACAAGCTTTTACTCTGCCACAAAATGTTTGCAAAAGTCGCTCTCTTCTAAAATATCTGCGATACTATGATGAAAAAATTAACGAATCAAACGTCGATCGTCAAGAATATCTCCGAAATTCAGGAATCAATTACCTCCTAACGAGTTTACCATCCTTTTAAACGCAAACCAAATCCTCCAAACCAATCCTAGTCTTGTAATAAAAAATTAGCGAATCAAACATCGATCATCAAAAACCCGTACGTCGAAAAACCTCTACAAATTCCGCAATCAAGGCGCGCGCCTCTGAAATCTCATTTACACGGTAACGGTCAGAGGGAAATCCCATGGAACGAGGTGGGCAAACATTGTGCCGTAACGAGCGAAATTAGCGGCGAGCAGACGCCGGAAAGAGAGAAACGGCGACTTCGACTTGGAAAGTTTCGCCAAGGTGCGACGACTGTTTCACGAGAGGCGATGGAGAGCATCGGCGGGCTGTCTGCGGCCGCGACGATGACGGCACGACGCGGTTAATCGAATCTTCACCCGCGGGACGATTCGAGCTCGATTTCACAGGCCGCCGACGCGAACCTCCTCCGAGAGACGACGCTAATGAATTTTCGTCGAATTAACGTCGCGCACCGTGGCGTGAACGCCGACTGGCAAAGGAGAGAACGTACACATCGCGATGAAACGTGCCTTCATGGACGAAATTTCGCCTATCAAAGGATGCACCTGCTACATTTATTGGATCAGTGTAATTAACGTCATTTCCAACCTCGCGATATCGGTGGAAATTGGGAAATCAAGCGAGAACATTTGCGTTTTACTTCAGAATGCGCTTCTAGATTGAACCGAGTGATGGTTGTTTACTGAAGTTTGTTTCGATCATATTGCTAAAGAATAAAGCGAGAATGTTTCATGAAAATAAATTCAAGCCACCGATGAACGTTTTTATCCTACGTGATTATTTTTTTGACCCACTCGCGCAGATAAATACAAGCCCAAAAATACGTCTATACGTGTAGTGTTTGTAATATCGAGTGTCCGAAAAGATCGGGACAAAACTTATACTGCGTGTTAATCAGATCGAGTAAATTTATGCCCGTAAACGCTTTATCGAAGAGTCACAAGTAGACTGCGGATATTTATGCAGTTTTGGGGAATTTAAGAATCAAAAAATCTACAGACTATGTGTAATTATAGTTAGCATAGCTGTGATATTTAGTAAACGCAACAAATGCCTGTTTAGATTCAATTTCTTTAATTATTCATAAATATATATGATTTCACAAACATCCATAGCCTAGTTATAAGCATTGAAAGATTCCAGGCAAAGTTGTTCTTGGTTTGTGAAAATGAACAGAAGATCAACTTACTACTATTTCTACAGCAACAGGAATATTCGAAAGAGTTCGACGAACAAATGTCTGCATTCTTGCAGAAAAAAGAAATTTCGAACATTTGTCGTAACTGTCGAAACGATTATTAAAAACTTCTGAACGCTTATAACTCTTCGATAAGGCGTTTTCGAGCAGTTCATTTAGTTTGTACGGATATCAATTAGATACAAGTCTATAAAGTTTCGTACCATTTACTAATACTTTCATGAGACTAACAAAATTTTTATCCTACGAAAATGAAACGTAAAACCTCGTAAGAAAACCTCATTGGAAGATAAGATACGTGCAAATACTTTTTCTAGACACTGTTCATTTATGGCAAATAATGTAAATGGATCTACCAAAAGCACCGAACTTAAAACACATCAGCCACCAAACTCACCCCATGAAAGTTGCTAGCCGGTAAAACCTTCGTCCATTTCTTAAAGTCTCAAACTCCAAGCACCCACTTTCAACCAATGATTCGCAATGGAATTGAAAAGCCTCGCCTCCCCACAGGCTTCTCACGGCGTTTCTTTTCCATCAGAGAGGTCGTCACGGTAATTTCGCGAACGTGACGCCGCGTCGAGGAGGGAACGAACGAGATATTCGATGCGAAACAAAATTGTGTTTCATGGGAAGAATTTGATAGCCACGACACCTGACGATCGGACGAAAAACACGAGGAATCGGGTAAGAATCGCGGTGGGACTGCTCGTCGTTGGCTCAACGTCAACCGTTTTGATTACTCGCGAGACAACCACGGTCCCAAACGTGATTCGAACGCGAAATCGAATTCGTCGAATTTACGACGGCTGTTTCGCTGTCGATCGTCGCTCGAATTTGCCTCGGCGATCGAAAAAAAACGCATTGCATTCGATACCATCGCGAAATTAAACATTCTGTTCGTTCCATTAACTTGATTCTATCTCGTGTACCTTTTAATGTTTTATTCCGTTCGAACACGTTCAAAAGTAACAGGAAAAATGTTAATCTAAAAGGAAACGAATGGATGCTTATTAAAATTGTCGTAAAATGTAATTTATATACTTGCATACTAAATATATTTTTCTAGCTAATATTTTAAGATCTTTGAATTTTACTTTTGATTCTACGCGTACTTGAGGAGAGGTTGAGAACCACTACGATTCATCTTATCGCGAATCTCTTTCTGCAGAAAATTTTCAGAAATCTCGGATACACAACGGTAAACGAGAACGATAACGGCGTCAAGAAAACAAAGTAATTCTGATAACAGGGGCGAACAGCGAAGTAGAACAAGCGAAAGTCCGTAAGCCTCTTATCTACTTTACATCCGTTCCATTAATGAACTTTCTCGAGGAATTATCGCAATAATTATCGCAACAAAATATTATCAAAACGTCGTCGTCAAAGAAGAGTCTTCTACATTATTTCATACTAGTTTTACACGTATTTTACAATCGAAAACATCGCAAAAGAATTATTTCGTATCTACATTATTCTTTCCATCTACTGTATCATTCTATTGATCGACACCGTTCAAGATTCGTGTAAAAATTTTCCTAACGGCGAGCGTTTCATTTTTTAAATCCACCGATATGAATATTAATTTAAGAATTCTGTTGTTATAAAAAGTGTTGGCTTTTATGCCGCCGGATCGTAAGTCTAAACAGATCAATAGGAATATGAATCAGCCCATCCCTGATAAAACACCAAAGCATAATTCGAAAAAGAGGGCAGAACTTTTTGAAATGGTTTTACCCAGTCCATCTACAAAATTGACTCTGAATGCTGCTACGATTCTCCTAGTTACCAAAGCTCTACGGTAGATTGAATTAGATGAGAAAACGCAAGCAAAACTGACTGCAAGCCGGGAATAATTCTTTGAAATATTTATTATTCGGCGTATGTTTGATAACAAAATCTAGCAAATAAAACCCGCCTGAAAAATAACGCGTCTGTCCACAGATCATTCCTCTACCTCCGAAAACTAATACCAATCTACGTCAGAATGCCGATAGAAACATTCGAAGCTTCGTTCTACTTAATAAACCAAAAGTAAATGTCTCGTAACCAAAAAGAGACAGAAAAGAGATGAATCGAAGAGACAAGATAAGTTCAACGGAGCATCCACTCGAATTCGTCAAACGTACATGCGCGATGCTCCACTTGGCGGAAGCAGTTCGCGAGAACTGAGCTGACTCGAGTTCCTAAACTGCACTCCAAGTCGCCAAATATTCCGCGACGTTCTTGCACTCAGCCGGCTTTGCCCTGCACTCGACTTCGGTCACTTTGCGGGCCGGAAACTGCGCGCGAATTCCGCCATCTCCGCGTAAACTCTCGCTTCCTCTCGTAGCTGCACGGGCTAAAACCGAATTCAACTCGTTGAAACTATGTCGAGTTTCTCTTTTCTACGTGCTCGCGCCGCGCGTTAAACTAGTATTACGTTACGTGTCTTCGTTGCGGCGGCGAGCTCTCGTTTTAAGCGACGCGAGTCTTTGTCCCACCCTCTTCGTGTTCGTCGCTTTAATTCGCTCGCGTGTTTTTTTGAGAAGCGAACTCGAGACGAGTGGGCGTTTGGTAATGCGCATACTGCGCGAGAACCACGAGTGTTCGTTCTGTTATCTTGAACGAGTTACGGTTGTTTGGATTGTCACGTCAGCGACAATAGTGAACAAAGAGAGAGGAACGAGAAACAAGGGGTGATAATAGGGAAGCTTATACTTGGTTCGTGATACGCTCTGATAGCCGAGTAATTAACTACCCTTTTGGGCGTCTTTTGATTTCCATCGATTGAAACGGTTTATAGATGATCAAGAATAGTATTATCGTAAGATTATCGAGAATAAAACGTAGTCATCATGGAGCGGATTTACCTTACGCTAAAGACGCTACAAGCGTCGTCCATCTAAACGCAATGGGAATACAAAACGCAAATTAAATTCCATCTTTATGCATTTTGCGGAAATTTGGAAAATTGGAAAAGCATGGAATGCGCATAACACGCGAAAATGTATTACCTGTTGGGATATTTAGTAAGTGAAAGAAACCTCAACTTGGATTCCATTTCTTTTTGTTTTTTAGTAGTTTTCGTAATAATAAAATATGAATTTGCATGAATATCCATGATCTAGCGGCAACTTGTATATTTTTCTCCTTAATACTTGCGATTTGCTTCGTGATCTAAAAGAATCCCACTTCTGATGCCACAGCACAATTAATCCGTGCGCGAACCTTTGAGCGACATCGTGACGAAGTATAATGAAAAGCGCGGATCAATTGCGAGTGTATTCCCGTCGCGTCCAACGAAACGACACGAGTATAAATCTGTGTCCAAGTTGGAGGAAAAGGAGACGTCCACGAGATACGACGAGCATAGACACGACAGACGTGGCATGGACCGTATCCCGCTGCTTCTGGGTACTCTCTCCTCTGTTGCAGCTTCCGGTTGGATGCACGCGCGCGCATTGTTGCGCTGACGTGCCGCGAGCAAGAAAAACCGAGAAGAGCGGATAAAGCAGCCGTTTACAGAGACGAACGTGCACCGCACACGGCACACGGCATAATTTCATGTGGCGGTTGTCAGAGCTCGGTATGTTTCAGAACGGTGAGAACACGCACCGAGGACTAGGGTTACATCGATACTTGAATACGCATCGCACGTAACCGGGAACCATGTGGCTAATCGTGGAACGGCTGTGTTTTAGCCACGAGAGTTTTGGAATGGCCAATTAGAATGCTTCGTAAAGTTCACTATGTTCGGAGTTGATCTATGTTTCAAACGTATCGTTCGGGAAAAAAGAACAAATTATTTGGATGAAAATCGCGTAAGGGAATATTGGTGGAAATTTGTATCGGAAATTGAGGATTTTTATCGGTGAAAAGAAAGAAAGAAGTGACATTTTAAGCTGGTATCAAGCCGCTTCCATTTCCATAGGTAAAAGTCGTAGCGTATGTTAAAACGACGTTCTCGACATCGATACAGGGACGATGTCGTGTAAACAAAAGTCTCATCGGGTTTATGCAGCTTATGTCGGCGAGGAAAAACTCTGAGAATATCCGATTCCCTGTTCCATGCGCATGCATCCGCCAGAGTAAACAGAATATTTCCGGAGCAACGTTACCATACCAGCGATATACTGTAAAATATCTAAGATACTACGATCGAATTCACAACGAGAACAGCCGACGATTTAAAAAAGGAAATGTTCTCTTCCCTTCGAACGCTTGTCATAGAAATAAAAATAATTTATTCCTTTTATCTTCTGGATCTTTCGAGATTTGGAAATTTCTTGCGAAAGATGGTCTTTGGATATTCTCGTCGCGAATATCGATCAAAATAAACGCCGACTAATAAATAATAAATATTATTGAAAGTAATTTTTAATTCGATTTATTCTTAATTTTAAAACCGCGAAAGACGAATTAAATCGATGTGAAACCTACATTTTTTCGTTGAACGATAGCAGTTCGTTGAACAAGTATACGCAGAAAGACAAATATATTTCTTGCGAATTATTCGCATTCGTATTCAAAAATAAACAGATAGAATAAAGAAAAAGGAATTTAAGTGCGTTATCGATCGATTTTAATTGTACACGTGATAAATATCTCTAATTGAAAATGATGCAGATAACAGATTAACGAGTTCAAATAATTAATGCAGACTTTGCTTGCTATTAAAGCTCCGTTGGTTATCGATGATAATAAAAAAATAACAAGAGAAGAATATTAATTAAAATTTCGGATCGATATTTTACCTTTTATTACAGTTGTTGCTTATGAAGTTTCTTTTTTATTCGCCCATTGTTCCATTACAATGACTTAGGTTGGTTCGATGCAAAGCAGTTCCTTTTATTTTGATTTTTTGTTGAATCCCGGAAGGATAATGGTGCAGGAGGTGGAGGAGGCAAAAATAGTGGAAACGAAACCAACCCAAACGAGCAATATTCGTCTCACTAGGAGTTACACCTCGCTGGTTACATTGTACTATTCTACAGACTGCACTTTGCGCAGTAGTCTGGCCGTTCCATATGCCAGACAGACTCTCATAGCTATTTATGGAATGAAACAAAAAGGATGTCGGAGGATGCGACCTATAGAAATTCATTCCCATGAAAGAATGCTTTTCTGCTGATCAAGGATCGTGCCGACGATGCGTACTAATTTTCGCTTTTCATTTCAAATTACTATTTTCACTGTCACGTCACATATTCTATTAATACGAATACCTGTATAAATACCAAGCAATTTCATAAATTAACACGTAGAGAGAAATAACAATTACAAAATGCTTTACACCTCTGTTTAAAATATGAACAACGGGAACGTCAAAAGATTTCCTTCGATTTTTCACGATTCAAAAATTGTATATCAAAATTCATATACAATTCTTTTCATCGTTCAATCTCGTGATTAAAACGTTTCGGATGGCTTAAAACGGTAAAAACGATAAAAGGTTAATAAACAAGAGTTTGTTCGTCAAAAACGATCGGCCCAACTGAATTTCAAATCCATACAATTGGAAAATAAATTTCACATCGAAAAATATGTAAACGGGAAATCAGCTCGTTAACAACTTCATGACACAATGAAATTTTTGCAAACGAGTCACGTTGTCAACAAAACGGAGAAATATATTCGCCAAATAAATTCGATAAATGTTTAATAAGCCAACGAAGGTCGATGCTACAAAATTCACGGGTTTGAATACGGTTCGAGCAAACAAAGAACAGCGTTCCCATAAGTACCGGCTTCCTACTCGAAAAGAATTGTTCTGAAATTGCCCTGGAAATCGAAATCTCCGCAAACAATCGGAAACAAATTCCCCTCGGTATTCGTAGCAATTCATACCGACGTAATTATCCTGGGACGCGACACGATTCAATTTTCCGCTTAATTAACGCAAGCGTTAATACCCGAAAATCCAAGTTCCGCGATACTTTTGATCGTTCGGTTCGATTAAACTTTCCCCAAGCATGGGGTGAGTAGCGATTTATCGCGTTTCCCTCTCGTAAGACGTTATTATGCGAATGTTGAAGTTAAAACGTTATCCATCCTGCTTCCATGAGGCAATTGAAAAAGAAACAGCGAGCGAGCACATGCGCGCGAAAGAGAGAGACATAAAGAAGACGAACAAAATTTGCGTAAAAGAAAAAGAACGAAAACGAACTTGGTCTAGGCTGATCCGTTCTTTTTCCAAGCTGATTCGCGACTCACCCCCGTCGACGAATAGCTTGAGAGAGCCCTTGAAAACGACTGCAGGGCAAGTAAAGCGGAAGAGGCAATTAATTAATCCGGCGGAAAGTATGCCGAAGAAGTTTCAGCACGTCCCAGGCCCCTGTTTCCTTCGCGAAACAATGGAGATTGCAAGTGTACCCTCGAGTAAGTGAGAAAAAGCGAGAGAAGGATAGAGAAAAGGGTTAGGGAATACTCGACTCGATTCCCGGTAACGAAGCGCGCCAGTCCTCGTGGCCGTTCCTCCGCGTTGTCGGGCGTTGCATTTGCATAAAGTTGGGAAACTTTTCGAATAAACACGAGATACCAGAAACGGCACACGAACCGGGATCTGCAGTTGGCGCAACTTTTCTCTATTTCCGCCTGGTTGCAGCGCGTCTCATCGACGTCGCCGCTTCGACGATTTCTACTGGGAAACTTTTTCGGAAATTCGGTCAACGTTTCGGAAAAATATGTAACCTCGCGGAAATTCCCTGAACGCGACGAGTTGGACAGGGAGATGGTGGACAAGATAATGGTTCGTTTGGGGTTCGTAAGAAGTTTCCTACTGCTTTGGTCAAGCTTTCTTGGATCCTCGTTACCAAAGAGACACTTTTCGGCTACTACAGACTATTCGATGGAGGAAGTGCAGCAGCAGTATGGTCTTCGCAGATTGTTTTCGATAGTGTAGTTATATGGAGCATTTCTTTCAAGTGGAAAGAATGGAATGCTTCGTGCGAAACTGAAGCAAACGAGATACGTGATACGAGAAGGAGGAAGATCATTGTGTGCAATGGCAAACTTCTCTGCACGAGGAGCAGTGGAGAAGATTTCAAAATTAAGCTAATTTTTCAGGATGGTCTTCTGCAGGCTGTTTCAAACCTCAATCGACTTTACCAACTTGTTCGAGAGGTCGTTTCGAACAAAGAATGTTATGTTCCCTATACATAGATTTATCTCCGTTTACGAGATACGAAAGGGAAAGTAGTATAAACCACAAATAATCAGATTTGTTCAAGCTGCTTAACTTTTAACGATGATGATAATAATTGTTCTAAAGTATATTTCACACTGATTTATACTGGTACTCTATACATATCCTTTCGTTCGTAATATCATAATTCAACCGTTTGTTTCTGATAAGAGTAACATCGTACTCCATAACTGAGAATAAACAAGAATCGATACTATTGATTTTAAGTACTCAGTTTTCGGCTGGTAATAAATTATTCATCTTATTTCTCTAATTCATAGATCGTTTCGTACCAAACGAAATGTACATGAATCACATAAAAAACCATTGATAAAAGGTACATCTTCAGCCGTGAGAACCACGGTCGAATGCCTCCTCTTCTGCATAGCTGCACATCGGTCCGAGATATATGGCCAGCAGCGAAAGAATAATACGGCTGCCAATGTTAACTGATTCTATATGAGCCGGAGAATTTCCCTGGCTACGATAATGATGTTTCATGCGAGGAGAAACACGGCCCTTCCGGGAGCCATGCCACGTCCATGGGGGAACGATGCACTATTTAGATAAGCCAGACTGCAATCGGCTATGGTGACAAGGAAATAACGCGAACCAACACCGTGAACATCCATGGAGCAATTAACGTTATCTCGTTCTTTTCTTGTGATCTTCGTACTCAATTCATATTTTAGATTTCCACTCTTATTCATACGAGGCTCGTAATACCATATTTATAATTATTTTCATTTCTCTATGATAATAGATTAACTTCTACGTAAGGAGGTATTGCACGACGTAAACGGCTATTAAGAAAATTGAATTACTTTTAGTAAAAACGGAGAAAGCTTTAATAGACCGATATCTCTGGCCGTTATTCAGACTGCGAGCAAATGAGCTTTCAATGTAATAACGTAGGAGGCTATTTAATCATTAACAAATATTTAACTACAGCCTTAAGACAACAGCAATTTCATCAGCCGGGGATTCTTCGTAAATGAAGCTATTAATGCTCCAAGTTACCGAACCTTGGAAACTCGAAGAAGAGACTGTTTTAGCTTTATGGAATTCCAAATCCAACAAACGGCTCAACAGTTAAACGAACTTAAGGAGAGTTAATGTTACACGAGGAATTCACAGTGCCACAATTACAGTACAAATACAAGAAATATTACCTCTTCTTACATTTTCTTAAACTCTGGTAATTAAGAAACTTTACATTTCAACAACTATTTGATACAAATTCGAACGTTTCTTTACGAAATAAATTTGGGGAAGTTTGTTGGAAAAGATGCCATCTTTCTCAAAACTCATAGTTCAGAACTTTATTTGATAAACTAAAATAAACGAATAATTGAAAAGATCACTTTTATGTAGTTTAGAATACACTTTATGTAACACCGTACGCTAAAGCAGACCGATGAATTCATTACGGTAAACTAATGCGCTAAATTATGGCCCTATTACTTCACACAAACGTTCACAAAATAAATATGAAGTAGCTTAACTCCGCGAAACACGAGCTTCCGTAACGGTAACTCAGAAAACCTCCCAATTAACCATTTTCATTCTCCTAATTAAAAAGGACGAAGTAGAATTACGTGCGAGGTTACAGAAAGCCCGATTAAAATCTCGCACCCGTTTCAACCGACAAAGCTAAACGAATAAACACGGTTGAGGATGCACGGAACATCCGAGTCCGAAAAAACAGGCGGAAAGTCACGTCATCCTCGTAACACGGCATCCCTTCTGTCCGTGGGCAAACCTTCGCGGAAATTTTCCTCTCGTTACAGAAAATTTCGTTTACCGGTAAAAAGTTGCTTGGGCACGCACGAAACCGTCAGCATTTGTTATTCGACATTTTAATGAAATACATGGCAAGAATTTAATTAACCCTTGGTCGGTAATGATGAAAGAAGGCGCACATACGGATTACTATGCGTTTAATCTTGTTGCAACGGCGGAGTCAACTCGTTCCTTTTTCTTTTTTCTTTTCCTTTTTCATACTTTTCGCGGTAACTCTTTTGTTTGTAACGTATCCGCGAGAACGCAACCGCGTAACGCCTCGCCACTTGTCCACGAGCCAGCTTTTTCAGGGTTGAAATACGCTCAGATTCTTTTTCTTTTTTTTTTATAGCACGAGAATAATTCCATGCGAATTTAAATACAGGCTGTTTCAATACGACTGATATAAAGCAAATTATTTTATATAATAATAATAAGGAGGAGGAGGCTAAAGTTTTTTTTCGATTCGAACTCTGTTTTCAGGGGGGCAGCGCAGGAAATTGAGTTTGAACATTCATCGAGCACGCGTGCACTTCGGTAACTATAGATTGTATAATGGTATTACTATTGGATACGAGTGTATTTTAAAGCAAACATAAGTAGAAAGCGTAGAGTAAAAGTTTTTCGTTTCGAGTCTCGTTTTCGAAAGAATCGAGTTTGGAAATGTATATATGTACTTTGTTAACTATAGATTGTATAACTGTACTACAACGAGATGTGAGAGCATTCTATGAACAAGTGCTCTACAAATAACCGCAGAATAAAAGTTTTGCTTTTGAGGATTCGTTTCCGAAAAAAAATCGAATCTATGATCGTTGATAGATTGTTCTACTTCGAATCCAATTTTATCGAAACCGAGAACCCGATCGAAAAAAATTTTCTTTTATTATTACATATTATATTATTAATATTAATAATAACGTAGCGTTGTGAAGAACGTTGTACGTTATTCTGAAACGAGGCACTAGTAAAGAAATCAACACGAGTCGATGCTTCGTTAATTTCGAACGTATCACACATGGACGCGCAATTTACCGAATGTCCCATTGGTGATAGCACGTGTCGTCGACAAATACTAATATTCCATATGGTGGGCGTTTCATGTACATATCACGGGAAACAACGACGAAACATAGGACTGATTACGGGGACTATCGGAATGTACACACGAATGCACCGCAAGCATTAAAGTGCAAATGATTACCAATGCACCAGTCAAGTTTATACAAATTCAAGTATTTAACTATTGACAGCGGGAACTATCACGACGGCCACTATTTCTAACATTGAGTATGAAAATCACTCGAAGAAACGATACTCGTAAGATCGTTCAATGTTTCGTTCTCCCGAAGACCTTTTAAAATATATTTTAACGTTGCGTTAACTTTGCAATTATTTATTAGATCATATTTCTCGTCGATATTTATACGATCATTTATAAAGTATTTAAATATGAATTTTATTACTCGAGATAATAATAAAATAATTTTATACAAATTAAGATTGACATGAACCAGAAATTATATTTCTTTCCCAAAGGAAACGACTCTTTAAATATTTATTATCGTTTTAAAAAATTAAATTTAAATTAAACGTATCATGCAAATCTCACGAAGTTTTCTATTTATCTCCTAGATAAATTTCCCAGGAGAGAAAGACCAAAATCGAGGATAAAAAGTAGGAAACAAAATAAGCCGAAAAGGACGCGGAACGGTAACAAATCGGCAAACCCCGTTTATGGAAACAAGCGGGCAGAGAAAACTCGTAAAAAGTTGATAAAGATACGAGAAACGTAGCAAGAAGAAAACAGGGGATGGTAGGAGAAAGTAAAAGCATCACGGGATGCGAAAGACGGACATATTCGCGAAAAAGTCTCGCGGATTTTTCTTGTTCCTTAAAGCCCGTCACTTTTGACCATGCTGAAATTAAACAGCGAAAATGTTGTCGACGAGAAATGAAAACTGACGCTTACCGTGGAATATCACGTTTAAATTCCGCTTTACGTACCAAGATTACTTTTGACAGAAACATCGAAGCATAACCCGGTCGAAATTGTCAAGCAAATCGAGTCAAGAATATAAAAAAGCTGTCAAGTTAGAGAGAATATTTAATCTTGCAAAAATATGTTGAAATATATGTGGAAATATTTCATGAAAAAGCGTTCCACATTCCTTAATTTCTTGAAAAGTGATCGAATACTTGTTCCATTCCGAAAATCAAAATGGATAGATATTTCGCGTTCTTTTCAGTACAGAATACTTTTAAGAATATTATAAAATAACTGATAAAAGATCTTGTAATTAAAAAAAGGAAAGTTTCGTAAATATTCCACTTGCTTTTAAAAGTCCTCAACGATCTCGTCACTTTTTCGAACATACACTGAAAAATTCACGCCTGTCGCAATTGGATAAAAAAGAAAGCTATCTTCGATAACTTTGTGCACACTCTCAATCAATTGAAAGAACCATCGTGACTATATATATATATATATAGCCATCTATAATAATAGCCATCCTATTTCCAGCCTGAAACCAGCAAGCACGCTTCGCTCGAACATTCTCATTGTCGCTGTTCGGCCATCAACAATTTCCCATCAAACCCGCATTTACACCTCCAATCTGAAAGGCAGGATCCTTTTTAATAGCCTGGGCTCTGGCTGTTCGAAGAAGAAAAACCCAATTTTGCCGATGAAGTCGGCCCATCCCCGGCCGCGATTCTCTTACCCTTTGTTCCCGGCTGAATGGTAGGCTCGATATCAATTGAAACGTTCCAGAGGAAACGGCTCCATCGGCTCGACCAACAGAAAATTTTTAATGAAAGTCGCCTACCCGAAGGTAAGAACGAAGAGAAAAGGGAGAGAACGCGTGGAAACTTCTACGAGGAAGATAAAACCGGTGGATTCGTTGGAGAAAAGAAAAGTCGAAAAGAGGAAAAGAGGCAGAGTGGCGGTGGCAGAGGGAAAGCGAGCCAGGGTAATCTCTGACATCTTGTTACAGCTCGGCACAAGAAAGAGGAAGCCTCGGGGATGGAGGGGCGCCGAGACCTCTTCGTGGCTGCGTTCAATTAAAGCGTCACCTCGCGCAGGAAACTTTTATATGAATGGTTTTCATTACGTCGCGGACTTATTAAAGCCGTCTTCGCGCGAGCATTAATATCCCTCATCCAGACGAGTTTTGTTATCAGGCCACCCCTTCGTTCAACCGTCCGTGCTCCTTG
The DNA here is from genome assembly GCF_024516045.1 of Bombus affinis. NCBI lineage: Eukaryota > Metazoa > Arthropoda > Insecta > Hymenoptera > Apidae > Bombus > Bombus affinis. The sequence continues at coordinate 10,304,274 of NC_066355.1, read as the reverse complement.
CTGGGAGCCAGGACGATTCTATCAGCCGTGGAGCCAACGAGCACGATGGACATTGCTCGACCCGGTCACGTGCGAATTAATGGACTGATTATTTGATTCATTGAAACGAGAGAAATGGTAAATGGTTTGGAAGTAAGCGGGTATCGATACTCTGCATTAAAACGATCCATCGAGACTTTGGTATTATTTGATGTAACGTAAGTGGAAGAAATTGTTAGCGATTAATCATGGAATAATTAACGGATCATTGGTTTCCCTTATTTTGAGGTTCTTTTTTTTAGGTTTAACGAAAGAAGAAAAATATAAGAGCGTGAAAATAAGAGCCTGGAAGATAGGAGAGGATTATAATTTTTTGCTACTTAAATTCACTCACCGATACTGCTTACAGAAATTCACACAGCGGTTGGTTGGTAAATTCTTAGTTAAGTGAAAAGTATTGTCTCGTAAACTCCCACTGAACAACACCTTATCCTGGAACAGCAAAAAATACAATTCGTTGTACTAATATAATACATTTGTTTATGCTTAACTAAGTAGAAAATCTATGATATCTATAAATTAACAGTATGGTATAAGAAAACATATATAATCATATCAGTCATAAATCACGGATTATAATATAACACATTCGCGTAGCTATAACAGCCGACAGATGGATGTTGTCAGAAACGAACCGCTTAGATCCAAAAATAAAGCATCCTTATCCACACTCGTAGCGCGATAAAATCATAAAACGTCCAGCGCTATTTCATTTCTAAGATTTAAACGGTCATAAATTATCATAGATAAAATATCTGCCAGCGTAACTCGCCTACGGAATACGCAGCAATATCCTGTAATCTTGCGTTCGCGAGCATGTACGTTTAATCTTGAATGGCGATCGTTTATGCTACGCACGAACACTTTACTACTTCCCCATTCCAATAACGATTCTCGACAAAAGAACTGCATAAATACAGAAAAATCGTTGCAGACACGTGGACAATTTTTCGTTTCAAAATCCCTAAACTGCCTAACGATATAACCAAATTGTTGGCTTCTAGCCAAAGTCTACCGAAGTTTTTTCAATTCCTCGGATCTACAACGCTGTATCTGAAACTGTAGACTGTTAACTGTGCTACGTTGCTAATCGCCTGCACTGTTGAAGCAACGTTAAACGCGTATATAAAGGAAAGAAAACATTTTTGTTGCCCTACGCTATTTTTCTTTCTGTGACTTATCGATGTTCATCGCCACATTTCGGAGAACCAATTTTCATCATTTTTATCAAGTTCCGTTTATACTACGAATCATTTTCTTAAAAGTTGACTACAGCCTATGTCACGATAAAAGGACCTTGGAGCTGTCGACGCTGCACGAAACTACCTCCGCTTGGTGCGCGTGTACGTAAAACAAATTTTGTGTACGAAAACAGCGACAAGCTAGCAAACAAGCTAGGTACACTATTCCGGGCACTCTATTCGCCCTCGATTCCTTAAGGAAAGCTCAACGACGGAACCCAATTCATCCCCGAAAATAACACACAGCATCCACGTAGCCGACTAGCCTAGATCGCGAGAAAGCAGCCCTGTAAACGAAAGCACGACTTTTAACGTGACGGATTAATTTTTAAGCGTATAAATAACTCTCTCACGGAGGAAAAGGGACTTTGGGTCGAGCGTGGCTGAACAATGGCGTCTGCTGCTCAGCTGCCGGAAAAGAGGCTTTTGAATCCAGCGTACGGATATTAAACGTCGTTGGTCGACGAAGCCAGTGAAAACCCGAAACTCTGACCGAGCTTCGCGGTGTAACAACGTGAAAGCCATAGGACGAGGAGAAAGGGTGATGAGAGAAAGAGGATGTACGTACGTCTACGGGAATTATGATCGTACGGAAGTAATTCCGCCTAGCGGCGTGACCTTCTTGATTTCGCCCAGTGTTCCACGTTTCTACAGTTTCTTCGCGCGTATAACGAAGAATGGAACAACCGAGTCTCGTCCTTCGAGTACGACCAACGTAACGGCAGTTTCGCGTGGCATCGTGTACAATGCATGTGCATGAGCTCGTTTATAATTTCACGCCGGTGCAAGCTGTTCGATCGCAGGAAAAGGGAGGAAACAACAGCGACGAGGTGAATGTCGATGCGAGGCGCGAGTTTTGAGTAATTAACCGAGATTCAGGGTGATTACAGTATTGGCAGAGGGCAGAGATACGAACAGAAGCTACATTCTCAATGAAGACACGACTTCTAGTCTCTTTCGCGTTCATACTTTGGTTACAACTAGATTATTACATATACGTATATTTAATCTTACGTATTTTGTTTAGTATTGGAATATATTCTTTTTACCTACGACGTATATCGTTCAAACAACTATGCGAGGCTTTCATCGGGAAAGCTTACAGCACGATCGCCTGGAAGGCTATTTTTGATATGTTATAAACTCGGTATTTCCAAAAGGTAATTTTGAGTCATATTATTATAAAAAATGATAAGGTTACCGAGGTTTCTGACCTGGAGGAATATGGTAATCTTCCTGGCAAGCCGAACACCTTACGTTAGTTCAAGTAGTTCAAGTAGTCGAATGTTCGGCGATAAAAGTGGCATCAGAAATACTCGACTGGAAGGAAACGATCGCGGCGTCGTATTGGAGAGGCGAGCCCGTGTTCGACGTCATAACAAGGCGGAAACGAGAACGGTTCTCCTTTCTCCATTGCGTTGCTAATGCACTAAAGCTTGCTGGGATGCAACGACGATGTACCGTGTTGGTGTAACGCGAGAAGTATGTAAATTAGCAGATAGAAGGCGAGCAATAAGTTAGAAAGTGAAGGTAAGTTGTGAACGCGAGATCACGTGTTTGGTTTTTGTTCTTCGCGCCGAGACGAAGAGAAATGCTAATTATAACGTGTCATGGCTTCTAATGACGATGTAAATTTCGCTCTTTACGAAGATTGATCTACATTCGACCAAATATAAATTATCAGTTCCTAAATCCCACTCTCTTTCGTGAATTTCATTACGCGTATTTATCCAGCATTTTTAAATAGAACTTTCGCTAAAAGAAAAAATTGATACGAACCTGAACATCGATAACAGGTTTCTTTGTTCGCTTACTAGGAAATAAAAAACAGTTGAACCTGTGAAAATTCTGTATGGAGCATCGAATGTATCGAAATTTGACCGAAAGAGAGAATAGTTTTGTTAGATACCGATCCAATACTAGTTTCTTTGTTCTATGTGTGAAATAAATTATTCAAGGAAACCGGAGTATAACTGTTGCAACCGAATTCACTCGATATAAAAAATGTATCTATAGAACCGATCAATCTACGTTGCATAAAACATGATACCACGAAATTCTACACATTAGTAATTGTCTCCGAGGAAATGACATCGATACTTCAGCGACGTTTGCACGATTAATGAAAACAATAAAACAAACGTAAAATCTTCGATAATTAAAAAATGAAAAGGCCACGATCTCTTAATTCAACCAGTTGATTCAAATGAAAATAATACGTTCGAAATTTTAAACTACCATCAGTTTTCATTACTTCTTCTGCGAGTATTACGGAGAATAAATGCAACACAAACGATAGAGGTTCTTTGTAAAAAGAAGAAGAAAATGTTAGAGTCTAAAAAAATCACGTGTTGCAAAAAAAAAGAAAAAACAATTCCTTAGAAGTGATTCGTTGAAAAATCCGAAAACTTGGAAATCCGAGACGTCTCGCGTCTTAACTTTCTCCCTGCGATTCCCAAAGTTTCCTTTCCCAAAAGCTTTCAAGAAAGACCAACGCTTTCGAAGATCGCTGTAGACCGATAAAAATCCCAAGACAGCACGGAGGAGCTTGAAAACACACGAAGAAACGAAGAAACCTACGGATTCACCGAACAATGCCGCTACGTTAATGCGTCTGTAAACGATAGCGTTATAGCCGTTAATGCGAACAACGAACAACCGGTGTATCAGGCAAGAAAATGGTCCTTGGAAAACACAACTTCTTAAAACAGCATCGTATCGTGTTACACGGTGTTCGCGCATGAGGTAACACAGGAACGAGGTCGGTTATTCTATCCGGCCCTTGGAATCGTTACAAGCATTCGTTGCGACTGAATTACACGTACGCGGGCCATACTTTTTTTTACCGACGTTTCTTTTGCACGTGGAGAGAAGTCGCACGTGAAATTTCAAAGGGGAACTATAAGGCTTTGTGCGCGCGCTAGACAAGCCGCGTAAAATAAAAAATTCTTCATTTTCCATTACGATTCTTTTTGCTTGAGAACTGTCTAGTAAACGCGCGGCATCGCGGTAAAATGTACCCAAAAGTGAATTTTCATGTCTATTGGAAATTTTTGCTTTTCAGTGGAGACGCGAGTACGATACGGAGAATTTTAGATGATGCGATCCGAGAAATAAAAGAAATTACATAATGTCGAATATTACGAAGCAATATACAATTATCGAACTTCGCATAATTTGCTTGAAATCCTTCGAATTAGAAGTGCGCAAGTATTTATTTGGAAGCTAAACCCAATTATCAATAAATTTCATCAGTTTTCTTCCATCAGACGCAAAATTTTTGTTCATCCAGAACATTCTTTTCCCTCTTTTTTTTATTTATTTAAATACACGGAAAAAATCCAATTCCCTCAAACTGCGGCATTCAAACCCACGATAGTTGCAGTTGTAATTACGAACAGGGAGAAAAGGTCCCACTCCAATGCTTCTGCCAACCAATCCCAAATCAGAAAAAAATACAAAAAAAAAAAGAAAAAATACAAAAGAAAATAGAAAAGGAGACAGAAGCGAGAAAGACGAGAAAAGACAATGAAAAAAAGGACAGCGAGAGAAACAACGAGGCAAAATAGTTTGTCAAAAATGAGTCGAATTCCGCGCCATCGATGTCACGCGGTTGTTTGTCGATTTTTCTCCCCCGTCTCGCCGCTTTGCATGGTTTTTTTTTAAACCTGAACGCTTCTCACTCTTCCTTTCAACCTGATACACCGCAATTCTCTTTTGCCTCGTGGATCGCGGGCGCGCGTTTCAAAGCGGATTTTGCGGAGCGTGACGGCGTTCGAACGTGATCCTAGCAATTTGTCGCTGCGGCGCATTCATCGCTGCGAATCAAACCGATTAACGGCGGAACCGGCAGTCGTTGTATTCGGTGGCCGACCCTCGACCTACCAAACCGTTTCCGCGCTAACGGTGTACAGTCTAGCTTTTTCCCTTTTCCAGCTTTTCCGTGTCCATTCGGAGACGTTTTCAGATAAATTTCGATGGAGGAACTCAGGCATGAAAGGTCAAAGGTGAAAGCTAAGGATTAACTATCTGCATTTTATTGGCCTCGATCCATAGCTAGGCTCTAAAAGTCGAGAGCCGACGAGTCTGCTACAAACGTTCGAATTCGTTCCGAAAGAAACCTCGAACGAAAGAGATCGACCGTGGAAAATCCCCTTCCGCGCTCTTTCCAAGTGATTTCGCTAATACTATTTGCGAGTTCATCGGTACTTTGCCCGATGGAGAAATCTTGACTGTGACTTTTTAAAGATGGGAGGGGAATAAAGGGGGGGGGAGAGTCCATACGAACGAAACGGAATTATTTTTTCGCGACTGCGAGAGCAGGTTTTGATTTCGATGGGGTATTTGACGGATTTTCTGGCGAGGAAAAATATTGCCGAGGTTCTGACGGATATCCCCGATGAAATGTGTTTATGGAGGTTTGAAAGATTGGTTTTGCCGAGCGGATTGCAGCATTTTTTTTTTTTAAGCAAATGGGATCCTTTCGGATTTTACGCGTGGGTATGCTATTTCATATTCGAATTCTGCTCGAATTCCAATCAATTTCAAAGAATATAAAGATATAAAAAGTAATGTTAATCACACCACTCGATACATTTCTTAACAACATAATAGATTTACAAAGCGTGCCTATCGCTTCTACTGTGAGAAATATCCATCGATTATTCGCAGGCAATAACTACCGAGGAACACGTTCGTACTTGCAATTACTTTGTCTACCTTTACGTAACCGTTGCACTGCCTCTTACGTTTACTCGTCCGCATGATTCGAATCGTTAAATTCTGCTTGCAAATTACACAACAGAAACCTTTGGTTCGTTGACATTTACACTGACTCGACGGACAAAGCGATTTTTCCAATCGTCGCTTAAGAAACGATCATAAATCGAAGAAGGAAAAGGAGAAACTTAAAACAAACACGGTTCTCTTCGAATCTTTCACTTCTTTTTTTCCTTTGCCCTCTTGCGACATGGAATTACACGTTCGCCGATCGAACGCATTTACAAGCGGCGAACAACGCCGTGAAAGAGCAAACGAACGGATCTCTTAATCAAACTCGAGCGTAAATTACCAGCTCTTGACGTTTATTTCGGCTGCATTATTAACATTGCACTAGCTGTTTGGATATTTGCATGCAAAAAGCCGATTCGTTTGATACCTATCCAATGTAATTTCCGTACAAGTAGGCACTTTAACCGCAATACCACACCGTTATTTGTCGTCATTCGAAATTGAAAATCGGCAAATTAGACCCGGTTTAGTAAAATAGAAGCTTCCCCCGCGTTTTAATTATCGAAATCTTCTTCCGATGTTTGATAAAATTATTTACTTACAATTTCCCACGTCTAATCTCGTTGATCGTCTAAACGAGTGATTTCAGAAGCGATCTTTTCATTTATAAATATGCCAAAATTCTCTGTATTCGCAAAACTACCATATGATATTTTCTTTTTCTTCTGAAAAATGATTATACGTGACAGAAAATGATTTTATTCCGCAAAAGTAGTTATTATACTCTTTGATATCCCACTGGTCGATTGAATTGGGTAAAACGATAACTCTTGCCTCTTTCGGATGGACGAATAACCACTAGATTTATCCATACGATTTCATAAAAAATCGCGTATCGACTATCCACGCGCTATTGACCCTGCCCCAAAACTGAGAACCATCTTTTATGCCTAACGACGAAAGATATACGCTCTAGTCTACTAGAACACGACACGTTCGATCCATCGTCGATCTTCCTCCCCCGTTTCTCGAATCTGCGTTTACATGGTTAACCCATTAGGCTAATCCCGCTTGTAAATTCAGCCAGAGAACCGTAGCAACTGCATTTTTTCGACAACCATCGTTTCGCATTCCGATTCATCTCGATCGACCGTTCGAAATACGGGCAATTAAAAAGTTAGAGTATGAAAAGTACGAAAGACGTTTCCCCAAGTGAACGAGTGACAAAAATTAAAATTCACGGGGTGAACGACGAATGCACGATACGATTGATAGTGTAAAATTACGACAAGAGATTCGGTAAAAGAGAGATAATTAATAAATTTGAAATGTCTAAAATAGTTAAATTTTTATATACCAAAATTTAATAATCTCTTTTCTTTGATAAGTGATTTTTTTAGTTTGTGCGGATATTAATTATAACTGGAACTTAAAAACAGGCGCATCGATTTGCCCTCAATTTCATCTATTTTTAAATAAACGATCGGTCAGCGAGGAACACGCCATTCGCTTTTCACGCCATCTTTTGCGTGCTCTCGGCCTTAATTCTTACGATGCGATGTGCACCACAGTCAAAGGAAGCTTTTTAACCAGTATTGTAAAGAGTTTCCCTTCGCCGGAGATAGAGATGAGGATTTAACTTCCGTTGAAGGCCTGCCTTCTCTGCCACGCAATTAGGTTTCAAATGTTTAGTTTATACAATGTCGAAGTCGAACAGAACTTGATAGGATTTCTTTGCAGCTAGTTCGCAGAACGCTCGATATTCCAATTTCCTTGTTAATAATCCGACTTGTCTGTGCCTTTTCAAAGTGACGTGATATTTTTTTCGATAGCCTTTTATTTTTCTTTTAAAAATATCTTAATTGAAAGAAATTCGCAGTAAAAATGAAACCTTCGAAAATAGTGACGAGAGCGTATTACCGAGAGTAATTCGCGACAAAGAGCGCGAGAAGTAGCGTTTAAAATGAAAGTAGGCCACCTACCATTATTCACTTGATGCAAATAGGAAAAGTAAAGAAAATGAACAAATGGGCTTCGCGCGAGTTAAGCGACACGCAGCAGCCGAAATGGATGTACATGGCCTCTTCGTTATTTCAGACGAATAAGCAGGTCGAATTAGAATATGAAATTTTATCTCATTGCTGCAACCATCCACTTACGAATGATTATTTCTTCAAACGCCTAAACAGTTCCCCAACGAACGAATTACCTCGGAATAGAGATACAGTAAGAAACAGCATTGGCAAACATCTCTTAATCTTTCGTTTGAATAAATTCAAAGTGCGAAATTGTACAAAATGTGCATAATATGAAACGGTATATAAACTGTCCAAGGTATAGCGCTTGCCATAATACTCGATGTGTAGGTAAAATAATTTTCTAGCGAGCGTTATGAGATTGGCTTTCCAGGAACAATCGCGTAGCTTTGCATTTGCACATTACACTAGCACTTTACACTTGCACTTCACACTTGCACTTTGCGCCAATGTTTCGCGGACATCCTACTGCGGTTCTACATTTTTAATTATATCCGCAGAAGTATGAGTTTGCGTAAAAATCCATACTCTACTCACGGACCACTCGAAGAATTTCGCGGGCTATAGCCTTTAAACTTAACCTTCTTACGAGAGACCCGGTAAACGCGGTGTTACACAGACATACTTCGGTCGAAACGACGGAACGCCGATAAGGGACGAGGTGGAACGAAAGTGTCGTTATTATTAAATAAAGTGTGGCGTAAGAGGCGGCTGGGCTAGTCGCCGGTTATCATGGAGGACGAGGAAGAGGGATCATGCATAATTCAGCGAAAACTTGGCTCCCCTGACGGGATAGTAGACGAACAGCCCGTGGTATCGGTGCATCACGACGCGTAGAATAACGGCACCCTGTCCTTTGCCTCCCGCCACGAGCTGTCTACCCGCCCCGTAATCTTTACCGAGCCATTAACGTCCAACAACTTTTTATACGCCCGTCCCGGCAACTCGATTCAACCTGCACTCTGTTGCGTTCCGAGGTGGTACGGTGTTCATCAAGTTCGCATCATTCAGACGTAAATCGTATGGATTATGAATGAAGAACATGCATATACATGCGATAACAGAGTTATCATACTAAATATCGTACAAAGATGTTACACGTAATCGTGTTAGAGGCAGATCTGATTACGAAAAATCTCAAATAGGACAATAGCTACTGTATCTGATAATAAAATAATAATACGATGTTCTTCGTTCACTGTAGATACAGAAATAGAAATTTTCCTATAAAATAACTTCTCATAAATACATAGACGTTCGCAATAATAAATAAATCAGTGAAATATAAAATAATTGTTTGACACAATTTCTGAAAATACAGTGACATCGTACAATATCGGCATTCTAAGCGAAGGAACGTTCTTTTTTCGGTCTGCATCGGATAAAGAGTTAAACTACCGAAAAATCCAATACATTTTGAATAGAAATCAACTTTTTAACTATAACGGAAAATTGAAATCGAAACGCGGGTAGCGTCGAGTTGCTGTACATCGGCTCTTATCGTCGCGACAATCTACGAAGAGGAAACGGAGGGTGAACTGAGAATTACTCTGGGATACGAATACGCTTCTGAGCATTCGCCATAAGCAGGCGAGAAGTGCAAGCTCCGTCGGTGCTTGAAACTTAATCCCCCGCGTCGTCATAAGATAACGGCACTCGGCACCGCATAAACTTCATTGTCTCTGTGCTAAGCGGCCGTTGCAACATCGTCTCTTTACATAGCCTCGTCTCTTCATTGTTTCCGCGGCGTTTCTGGCGTTCGTACGACTATACTGTCGCGTTACCGACCCTCTTTCGACCGCGCTGCCAGTCTCCACGATACGCAGACAATCTGATATCGCGACGAATTTTGAATTTACGTTCCGACTGTTCTGACATTTTGGTGAAATCTCAGTTCTGACACCCGACGAAATCTCACAGTGCTAATTGAATGTGTCGAGTCTTTATCGCTGTGACCGATATTTCGGTAAAATCTTAACGAAAGATTTGACAAAACGGTAGAGCATACGAAAATACTTTACCATCTACTAAAATTAGCAAGCTATTCGTCTCCGATTAAATCCAAGAATAAGATGCTAATTATACGACCAATTCTGTGTCTAATTAATGCGCGGTAGTTAAATATGGGGTTATCCATAAGCAATACAAAATCGCCATACGTAGTACCGTGTACACTGACAGTAAAATTTTCAAGTCGTTGCGTGCTGCATAAAATGCAAGAATTTAAAAAAGATGTATTAGAACTAGAAATTGCCTTAGAAAAGTCTCTCCAGAATGACAAAGATCGATTTCATATCGAAGATCGCGAGACAAATCATGTTATGCATCGACGATCAAACAATTTTATTTTGACTCGGGACCATAAATTGACGGTAAAGCTGAAAAATTATAATGGAGCTGAAGCGTAAATGAATGATGACCTACATCATAGGGGAAAAGATAAAACTTCCAAAATACTGCTTGATTAATGCTCGATCATAGTGACGTAAGAAGGGGGACCGAATACCAATCCATCGATTTAAAACGACTGAACTGGAACAAAAGATAAGAGCTCGTGGATGTAGCAAGGGTTCTAAGAATTTCGTGTAAAAGAAAAGCGAAAAACTACGGCAAAAGGAAGGATACAGTTTCGAGGAAACGTTGCTAATGAAAATTTCTATTTTAAACAAGTTTTCGGGAGACACGGTGATTAACGAGGTCCAGTATCATAACGGGAACACGCATAGGCGACTAGCGACGTTTCTGGACGTCGTTAATCACCATCGTCCCTTTTCTGTTTCAAACGAACCTTTAGCTCTTCAGGATCGATAATCAAACGAAAGGACAAAGACACTGACCAACTAAGTATTATCCAACTAATTGTTGCAGGGTGATACGACATACGTAGTAAGACGAATCTGCGAGAGACTTTAAATTGTCTAGGAAAATTAAAAAAAAATCAGAGTAAACGATAGAGTGTAACTTCTCCTTCGAATTTTCCATAATACGTTTCGTGATATTTTAATCGAAAGCAATCTTTTCGCAAATCTCAAATGCTAAAGTATTTGGCATATTCGAAATTTACGCTGTTAACTCATCGCGACCAATGCAAGCAATCTGTGAACAAATAGACTCTGTAAACAAGCGCAGCTGTCGTCAAACCAAAACGCGTGTAAACATCGAAAATCACAGATGATCAGAACGCAATTAACTATAAATAAATACAACTGATAAAACAACGGGAGAAAGAAAACCTAAATGATATCGATTCGTATTCAAAGTTAGGGTTTCGCATCTATGTAGCTAGGATCATCCGTCTACGTTTGTGAACACCAAGGAACCTAGAGAATTCACCACGGCAGTCCAATCGTCTGTCCAAATTAGAGAAAGATAGAATTATCAAGGGAAGGAAAGACAGATGACCCTGCTGAATAAAGCAGAGAAGGTAGCTTCAGCCGACCCAAGGGTAAAATTTGCATCGGCGATTTGTACCCCCTTTTCCGCGTTTGCTTTCCTTCGTAGTAGCGAACCTTAATTCGTTTTGTTTCTCGCGTTGAAAATATACCGGTCTTTCCGCAGCAAGTTTCTAATCGTTGACTATCACGAGATAATCAGAGATAAAGAGCAACAGATAATTACAATTTTTGACGTATTTGAAATTACGTATTTGAAATTTGAAAATCGCAATTTACGATATCGCTTCGATCCTGAAGAAGTTGTATAGGAAGATTAACCGATGCGATTAATTAGTTTTGTGTTCTATCTAGAGATCCATAAAATTTGAAACTCCTTTCATCATTCGATACTCAACGCTCGATACTCTTCCTCTATCTTCCAAAATCTCTAACTTGTTCTAAGACTGGAAAGACAGATTACGTTCTACTAAATCTGTAATATACTATATCTAATACTATATCTAATAATAGCCTATAGCCTATTATTATGTCGTGGAAAATTTGAATTACAGACGCGGGACATCATAACGGTCTTTTAATCGAGTATTTTAAAGCTGAATCAATAAATCGAGCATAAGTTATTGAACGTTTATGAGCTCGTCAAAACATTCGAGCGATAAATTTACAGGCTGTTCCTCGCGTTTATGAGTGCCATAAACGAGAAGGAGCGCGTGATTCAAAGGAGACGAGAAATAGCAACCGCTCGTCGATGCAGGTAGTAGAGAACGGATTCGTGTTTTAAAGGACTCGGATCTGCCCACTCTCTTGACGTACTACGTTTCGAGATCAAACGCGAAATTTCGAAGCGAACGATGTAATTGCATGCACTTGAAGGTTTCTGGCGTGTCGGATGTAAACTGGCGAATTTGCGAAAATAGTTTTGAAAAGAGAAAATTCGAGGTAAATGTACATTAACTGATAAATTCGTAAAATTCCAGCTAATAAAATTTTCTCAAATAAAAATTTTAATATGTAAATCGATGTTATATTTTACCTACCCATTTTACACGTAGAAAGTAGTTAAAAGCGCGAAGCGCCGATTTTTCCGTTTAACCGTGCATCCAATGGGTCATCCAGTGTCGGCATACGACCACGATTTCTCCAACATGCAAAATCAATTAAATTTACGACCTCTTGATTCCACGTGGATTATGTTTGACATACCAATGACACATAAAATACTAAATGGCGTTATAATGTTCCATGAGATTACTATGTTTCTTTTGAAATTAAATATGTCGGTGTCATTGAAAAGAAATCGTAGTTTACTGACTTCATAAAAATAAAAATTAGAGGCTTAAATTGATCGAACAGCCGTAAGAATCTTTTTCTCCTTGTTATCGATCTTGTCAAAATGAGATTCGAAAAACAAAATTGTATTCCATGTTTGACTACTTTTCTCTAATAACGATAACAAATAAATAAATTATCCTTAAAACTACCTACTTACTATATCTCAAATTACACCAATTTCCTCGTAGACTTCTAATAAATCACTAATCGCGAAGAAATGCTCGGTCGCCGGTGTTCGATCGCGCAATTCCTAACTTTCCGAAGGTAAACGAGCAAGCTGATCCAATAAAGGAAACGACGCATAAAAATTTTAGATCTACAGAACATTGACCGAGTCACGTTCCCCGTGAGCTTCGCGCTTTCTTCTCCGTTAGATGGAAAGCGAGCGAATCAATGTTTCTCACGAGGAATGTTTCTCGTTTTATTTCGACCGACTTTGCAGTTGTGACGGTGGTCACAGGGATGGAATGAACGTCATCGTAGCTCGAAGCAGAAAATTCATAACACTGAGTCTTGGAAGAGAGAAAACGAGCGACCAAATACAACTAGAATCGACGTGTTTTTAAATGTTTGACGCGTTCTGCCTCGGTTCGTGAAGAAAGATTTGATAGTTTCAAGCGGATATATGTCACGGTTTAAACGTTTATCTATCGTATTACGAAGTAAAATTGGAAATGAACTTTAAGATAGAAAATAGGTCGTTACTTGCATTACTTATGAAATGGTATGTATAACTGATGATTTCGCTAATTTAGAAGCAGGTCAAGAGATTAATAATGGTAGAAGAAACAAGCGTAGAAAATGGAAGTAACTACGCTCGTGCCCAAAACGTAATTGAAGAGAATTAGTTTCAAAATAGGAAGTACTTATAATTCACAATTTATAACTTATAAGTAAATCGATACTTGGATTGCCTGCAAAATAATTTAACAATTGGCCAATTAGTAAGGTTTTCGATGATCCAGGAGAGTTAATGTAATATTGCAGACAATGGAAGTGGTAGATAAAAGGAAATTGAGTATCGTATGTTCATACTACGTTCCAATCAAATATGAATTTATATTGACTGCGTACGGTAACGAATAATATATGTATGTACATCTAACGAAGCAAGCATTAAAATCATACAGTCCCACGATCATTGCTTCGCTTTAACGTGTATTTCATCGTGGAATTACGTAATTGAATAATTAAAAACCGTTTCTTTTCTATAACGAAAAATTTCATTTATCGCGTTCGTCATTAATTACGAATATTAAAAGAGTTCGCTCGGTTTTGACGCTTATCTAATTCATTAATTTAACAACTTATCAAAATCGGCAATAACGATAGAGCGATAACTTTTTGACGGGCAGAAATTGAATTTAAATTAAATACGTACGATACGGCCGATAGATTTAAGGATAATCTTTCATTCGAGATAAAATCTATATAAGATCATATTTGTTTCACTCCAATTACATTAACTCAAATTCTTCGTAATATCTCAGCAAACTGAACGATACTGGTCTCTCCTTATTTATAATGTTTCATTACTAAATCTCCGAATATAATAGCTAAGGATTTTTACATTGATTTCTGTTCGCACCACAATGCACACGCACACTCTAACCTCTGATCAACCCATTCAGATACACCCTCGGTACACCTCGCCTCGAAACTCATCAATATTAAACGTCTTACCTAGCAATGAATTTATTTGAATAGCCGTAAGCCTTCAACCGTTTCAGACACTTCCAACAATTTTCCTTCGATCATGAATATTGCATGATATCGCCTGTGTAACTTAACGAAATCGCGCTCCGCCGTGTTCACTAAGAGAAATGAAAAGAAAGTAAGAAAAGAAAAGGAGGAACAAGATCACCGAGTTTCTCTATGTCTCTCTGTTCACCGACCAGTGATGCATTACGCGGCAAAATAAAACAGCCAGCTGGCTTTGATCGGATTTTTTCGGTTGGCCAGCTCGTTTCGCACGACCGAAAACAACCGACGAAAAACCGAGCCAAGAAATGGCTCGTCACTGACGCAACGAAATTGTCTATGAAACGTAATAATCGTTACGTCCCGGCGGTAGCATTTGTCGTAACGAGATGTAAATGCACGATCGCGCGGACAAACGCGTTTCGTCTTTTTATCGTCAGTTGCCTCCGTGTTTCATTGCGGACGCTGCATTAGAATCGAAATGTAACGAGAGCAGCTCGTTTGGCAGAATTTGAAAGGAACGGGGCATGATCGATGTGCATCGTTTCGAGAGTTTGTGGATAATCGCGTGTACGGCTTCTCATTAAATGTACGTGAAATATAGACAAATCACGTTTTGATCAGTCGAAACTGGAAATGTTTAATCCCGCTGGATAACATTGGTAAATCCTATTGATTTATTTTAGATTCGAGATAAATTCTCAAACCTACGAACTTTGAAGCTTTTCTATCGTTCGTAAAGCATAATTACGAGTATGTAACGTTAGAGTAACGTCAAAACACTAGAATCGAATTGTATGGGAAAAGCAGAGCATGAAACACCGATCGTATTACATGGAATATTCGATGCTTATCGACGTATATATAATATGTTGCTCGCGTGCAAATTATTATACGTGCGGCTCTGTTCGTCGAGACAACTTTCGAAACAGGACAATTCGAATAACTGGAGGAATTATTGAGCAAAGTTCGCATACACGTCTAACTGTGGCCCATATGACTTAATAATCCTCGTAACGATACCGAAGTTCGTATTGTATCCTGTTGGAGTAACAGATCCTCGTTTTGGAATTAATTCTATGTAACTATGACTATGGATTTACAGTAGCGTTGTTCGGTTGAAAAATTCTATCGCTGAAATTTTGCAACGTTATCTTATCGATACGATTATTGGATTAACGTTGACACTGATAGAAACTGTCGAATGTCTCGTGTTAGATTTATCGAATTCTCTTTCTCCGATCAGCTGTCGTTTACGATTGTACGTAGCGTGATTGAAATTGTACTAAACTTCAGGAAAGAAGGTTAGACCGAGTTACGAAGATGTGAAAATACGCATTGGTGTATTAAATGGTTTTACGAATATTGTCGGCTCATTAATTATTAATCTATTTACATATTCGATATTGATTGCGCAACGATTAATCGCAATTTAGATTACATAAATATAAAGAGTGTAAATATTGGCTTGCTCTGTGTTACTTATTCCACATAGAATACAATAAAATTAGAGATATGACAATAATTAAACGAAAGAGAGAAGACAAACGATTCTTCGCAAATAGTCCGATTAGCAGCTAGTGGAAACCAAGTCTGTAAAAATTCAAGGAACTTCGAATAATAGAAAGTCACGGATTTAATAACTTTTTGCGAGCCGGATAAGCGCAGAAAGGTGATTAATAAATCGGATGTTCGGTGAGGCGTGCGTCAAAGAAACGAAACCGTATCCGATAGCATTTTTAAGCGGAGAAACGATAGAAGGGAAGAAGGGATGACTATGACTATATAACCTGTGTGGTTGGAAATTCGCTTCATCGACATCGACAACACGCCACGTCGGCCCCGACCTTCCAAGGGTTGAGATAAAATCAAAGCGAAATCCCTTGAAAATCGCGCTGGAAAGAGAGCCACGCATCCCTGGCGTTTCTGGATCGCGTTTCGATGCTTCGTTCGAGCGGAAGAACCTGCCAGCTATTTTGCCGCGTTGGTCCCTTTCGGCTGAGCTGGCAGAAGCAATCATCTTCCGAAATGTCAGACTTGCCTTGGTCGCAAGATTCGAATCTCCAGAATAATTTTTTGAAAGGATCGAGTAATAAAATGTGATATTGCACAGTCGCTGGGAGAAATTGTCTGGCTATGCTGCTCAACAGAATAAATAAATGTATCAGGAAACTATAAGACAGATTAAGTTATCCTGATGAATCGATAAAACATCGTGAACTTATTTTTAGCGATAATTAAAATACCACAATACGGTGGAGTTCTGGTTATCCGAGTTCCCTTTAACCAAAGTTTCGTATTATCCGAGATGCTTCGAACTTTATCATAACTTTATTTTTTTCGTAAGTTTAACATAAAGAGTACAAAATTGAAAATAGTCAGACATTTTTAAGACAGTTGATCAAACTCTCAATCGATCGAATAATCGATTAAACTTAGATACATGTGCAATATCGTGTTATCAAAATGTTTTTCACAATTTTGTTGCACGACTTATTAACGACCATGAACCCTTCTGTATTACTCGAATCTTCGATTATCCGAGGTAGGTTCGGTCTACGTTCCAAGATAATTATCGTATTCTGAAATAATTTAGCTTAAATTTAAAATTTCCAACAATTTTTCAAATTAGTTCTTCTATTCATTTTCAGTATCGTCCTCCTTTTTTCTCTCCTACATTTTCCCAAATCAAAGTCTCCGCCTTTCTCCTCGGAATATTCGAAAATTCATGAAACTACTCCGCATAGGAAACATGACACAAGTTTTCTAAAAATATGTCGAGCTGCTAAATTATAGATCTTATAACGACTAGCGCATCGCAGTTTGCATAATATATCGAAATCTGTCCGATACATCGTAGAGTAAGACATATGCATGATACATCGTAGAATCTGTCACACGTCGAAATTCGAAGCGTTCAGAGAACGAATCGACGGAATCTTTGAAGAATCTTTGACTAGTCCAAGTATACGTTAGGCCTTTACTCCGAAATCTTGGCGGACCCAATGATTGAGAGATTTTAACGGGGAAAACAGATGGTCGTGCGCGAATGGCCAAGAGCCGACCGAATTTATGGAATGAAATGTAAATTGAATACGCAGTCAACGAGAGCGTCGAGAAACGACGCGAGTAAATCGTGCCAGTTGGCTTCTTCCTTCGTTTTCTTCTCCCTTCTTATTACCTTCGTTCTCTGTTCAGTGTGCCGATAATTCGCACATAAATTCACAACAAATTGAAATAAAAACCGGGTCGATCGGGATGCAATTTACGTACCCCCCCCCCTTTGAATCCACTTCGCAATGACAAAAAAGGGGGTGAGACTGAATCGAACTGGGGAGATGGGGCGAGGAGCAGAGACAGAGGAAGAAGATTGTTTAGTGCCAGGAAACCAATCACGATCCCCCTGGTAATTCCCTTTTCTCGTATTAATTACGAACTTCGGACGTTTCTTCGATCAGATAAACTATCGCGATGGCCGATATAATTGTTGTGGTCGAGTAGCTGGAAATGATTTTTCTTTTCTTTAATTTTTTTGGACCGCAGGCTGCTGTAGAGAGGACCGGTATTATCCGTTCTACCGTCGATGGTAGATTCAAAGTATCGGAAAAGATTACATTTGAAAATTTGGAATAATTGTTTAGCGTTCTGGCAGAGAAGTTTCGGCTCGTGGAAGAAAATTGTTACGCGTGAATTTGATGTGCAATCGCAGCACTGAGCGATCTGAATGTAACAATGTCCTGGATCTAATGTTGCTAAGGTACTTTTTATAATGCGAGTTAAAATATGCTCACCCTGAACTAGTTACGAATATGTAAGATGTAAGAACGTATAGTCAGAGCAGATACTACACATCGCAGGTTTCTCTTGCAGTCTTTTTCAAGAAAGAATTAGAAAAATAATAATGGATTTCTCGCGAAGGTAATACAAAAATCAATCCAAAGTTATAATCTTATCGCTACTTACGAGCGCTTCAACAGCACCACGCCCAACGCCCAGGCATTTCTACTCGTTTCAGCAAAATGTACGTACCTGCAAAGTTAAAAAAACGAAAATTACTTCTTCCATTAACGTGACTAGGACGCCTAAAACGATACAGTACATGGCTAAGACCGGCGCTTTCGTGATCTCGTGTAACTTGAAACAAAGTTATTGGGACCTCTGTTCCCCATTCAAGCGTACACGCAATACGTTCGTATTAAATCTCGCGTACTTTTAATTTACCGCCCACCACGGTTCGTAATATTTTCTCCTTTCGCCCTGCGATTTAAACGCGCCACCTGATGCCCTTAATGTCCTAACACTGGCATGGTAACGATTTTTACATGCTGAAAGTGGCCATTAGAATACGAAATGAACAACCAAGAATGTTCAATTATTCCTCTGTTAGAAACTAAGTTCTTTTCAAGGGTTTTAAGTCCTATCAACTAAACGGTTATTAGCGATAGCTTAAGATTAACTAGTAGGTAAGCGTTACATTAATCTTACAATTAATTTCGATCCCTTTACGAACTCGATTAAGTTGTGAATTTTCTCATTTTTCAGGTTGTCCTTAAGCGAGCCTATCAATCTATGCTTATCACATGAAAGATTATACTTAGGAGAGTCTAAGATTAGATAATCTACTGTAATTGCAGAAGAGCACTCGTTGCATCGAGGAGTTGGTCTTCTGAATGATAGACTGTGGGAATGTGTGATCTTGGTATGTTCAATCTTAACCCGTGAAATATAATCTCTTCTAGCAAATATAGTATTCGTTTTTCCGTTCTCGAAACGGTCTCGGTGATATTTTTACCATAAGGCGAGGCTGTTAGATTCCATTTAGATTCCCACTCGTAATATTAAACTATCTTTTGCTTCTTTTATCGAGTTGTTCATATGTAAATTGTCGCAGTTGACGGTGTTTAGAGAGTCGGCGGCTTGCTTGACCAGCTTTTTCATTGCCAGGAATTCCAACGTGACAAGTGTTTCATATCAGTTTTATTTCTTTTCCTTCTGTGATGCTTTTTCTACATACTGAAAAACGTAGTACTCTTTCGATGGAATGATCTAGCAGATACTCGTTTCTCTTTCTCTCTCTCTCTCACTCTTTATTGCTTTGTCCTATTTTATTAACTACAATTCCATTTCTCTATTTTTTTGCATCAATTACAGGATTCTGAGAAGATAAAGATACCAAGAAAATGAAATAGAAAGGGAGGAACAAGGCAATTTCTAGGAATTTTATCGCGTGCAAACGCCACAACACGGAGTTTTAGATTGAGTTCGCTCGTCATCGATATCAAGCGGATTTATGGCGTCGAACAATAGCGGAAAGGATTCACGCTTTCACCGAACCGCGCGTATACCTCGATCGAGCAGGGAAAAATAGGAGATCGTGAGTAGACGAGGCTGCTTCCTGGGCGAATTAAACGTTTTATGGCGAAAGGCGCAGTCGATTTGAGAGTTTAAGGGAAGGGTCAAGAGGTCAACGCCACTTTTCAAAACCCCTCGGTAGTTTCTTATCGATACGATGTAATAAGGTTGTTCAAGTGCTTGGAGCAATTTACGGATCGATCTAGATGTTTTAGTTATTAATATTTTTGAGCGAAAGTTTCAGAGAATGTAATCAAACAGTATGTATATCTTTTAGAGAGGAAAGTATTCTCTTTTTATTTTCATCTTTCTATGTATTTTTCGTTAAAGAACGTCTTCAATTGAACGACGTTCTTTCCTCTTTAATGATATTTTACAGTTTTCGTGTTTTACTCTAACAAAAGCTCCGATAAAACTTCGTTTCAACAAAAATGAATACTAACTTAAAAGAACGAAGAAAACACGGCTTACAAACATTCTCAAAATATTATCGAATCCTCGAAGAGGAATTGCAAATAAAAAGGGACTTAAATACACGAACTGTCCACTTTAGAAATTTAAGTATATTATTTTAAGCGTATACTTTAAATACTAATGACGATTTTAAACTAGAGAACGAAATCTTTGTTGGACGAAATTCTCGCTCAGTCGCGCGATCGCAAGATTAGAAAACTTTAGAAAAAAAAAAAAAAAAAAAAAAAAATAGAAAACACTCGAACTTGCTCGAAGACAATTTCATTTTATCGTCCATGTTAGAGTCTGGTACTTTCAAGTGGCTGTGGAATATTATTGTGTAATATTTCCCGCTGAATATAGGTTCCAAACGTCGCGGGTGAGCAACTCTATAAAATTGCTGCCTGTTATTTCCCCGATACGATGACGAAACGTAAACGGAGAGGATCAGAATTTCCGGTTTCCGGGGCAAGTTTAACGACACGAAGCGCATAAGCCACGCCGATTATCAAACACCGTTGAAATTTAATCACGACAGAGGATCTCGATGTTTTGCACTTACGTAATGCACGTACTTGTCTCACAAACATTACTGAATTCTTACGAATACGAGCAAACTAGTCGCTGCACGAGAATTACTGCGTTTTATGGCTACTTGCATTTCCCTATCTGTATGTCATCTGACATTTTTATGTAATTCTGTACAATTTCCCGCACAAATGATAGATAAACGCGGTAATTTTTTTAACAGATTGCGAATTTTGACCTATTAAACGATCATGTTCCTCGTACTTAGAAATTCACGTTAAATGCATATTTAAAGATAAGATAGATCATGTACGGCACTGTAATAAATTTATGTAATATCTAGGCGAACATCGGGAATTGTAAGTTGCATAAGTAATTAGCGATTGCGAATAATAAAACTAGAATCGCTATTAATACATTCTATTACTTTATTTCTCATCCCATCAGATATAAATACAATCGGCATAAATCTCCATTGATTATCGGTAAATGAGCTAAATTTCCATAAATTAATCACGCAACAGTAAACACGCATACCTGAGCCGTTTCTCGATCGTGTAAAGAGGTATTCGCGAATTTCCTGTCGATGTTGCGTGTTTAAATCGAGCATCTAAAATAAGTTGCTTAACGGAAAGAATATATCTTTTATGAGAACGATGTAACATGTAAATACGATAACAGGACTTCATAAATGCTTCCCTTTTTAAACATTAAAGTCGATATTCTAAACAGCTTCCTCGGAGAAGAACCTCCGTTTTGATTTCTTCCTCTGATATATATAAGTAAAACTTTTTGCCTCCGCGGAGCATTTACGAGCAACTAGAGACACTTTCGTCGTTAGATATTATCGTATGTTTTATCTGCGCGAACTTTAATAGAGTTGCACCTAGATTTTTGCTCGTTCCACCTTCTTGCAACATGATTTATTGATATTCCAAAGCGTGTCTCGATATAGACACTCGTTTTCATTGCTTCGGCTTTCAAATTATTCAAAATATTATTTTGCAGTCTCTTATCCGGAAGAATATCATTCACGAGAACGACGGAATATAGAAACGCGATAACTTCATAAATGTTTCCCTTCTGAAACATTAACATTGATATTCCAAGCAGCTTTCACGAAGAAGAAGCTCCCTTTCGATTTCTTCTTCTGATATAAGTAAAACATTTTGCCCCTGCAGGGCATTTCTCAATAAATCTCGTCATTCGCTAAACAAATAAGAACATTACATTTTCAAATCGATATATCGATTGACTTCGAAGCAGTACAATGTCAATGAAATCATTGTAAAAGCGGCCGTAGATATAGCGCAGATACCGTACCACTAACCCACTAAATCCTTCCACACACGTTTCACCACTACCGACATCACCGTGCAAACACATAGTCATGCAGAGGCTTTGCTCGAAACCGCGCAACCTCGTGAATCTTTACGTTCCAGTCCATAATAGAATATCCAGAAGGTTTCACGCCGCCGAATTACCATACTGTCCCACGCTGTCAGCCTTCCGTGGCCACTTCACAAAAGGAGGCTGTCGCAAGCGTGCTCTCGCGTCAAAAGTAGCTTCCTTGGAGAGAACGCTGTGCGCTAAACCAACAGAAAGAGAGAGAAAGGGAGAGGAAGAGGGGGAACGAGAGAAAGAGAGAGAGAGAGAGAGAGGTGAGGTGAGAAGCGAGTTACCGTTGACGAACTTTATTAAACTATTACCACGCGAAACTCGTTAAATACCCACGAGGCAGGCATCTCGAGCCTAGACGATGCGGTTTGACCGTCTAATTTCAGTCGACAGACGGGATGTTTGCGTGACGCCGCTGGCATCTTCACGCTCCGCATGTCGAAGGCACGCCACGAGAATTCGCGGATCGAACGGAGGTTGATCCACGCGTACGTGTGCCTATCTCATCTCATCGAATCGATACGCCACATATTCCAGGCTTTAATAACGGGGTCAGAAATTCGTCGACCGGCTCGTTAACGCCGGATAAATCCTGTCGTTTCTGCTCCATCGATCGATCAATCGATCCCCCTTCTTTCCTCTATTCCTTTCTTTCGTTCGTTAATTGACCGATTCGTTCTCCAGATGAAAAAAACGCCGCCTCTTTTTTCCAAAGCTTCCACTCTCTCAGAAGTATTGACGTTTGATTGATTATCGCGGCGTTGTCGATGTCGATTCCGCAAATGGGAGACGCGAGGATCGCCTCCAGCCAAGGACAGCATCTATGGAACGAAATCCGTGATTGATGCTTCCGGGAAAACCGGCATCATGAAGACTCGGATTAACGCCGCCGTTGTTACGGTCGATAGCCCGATGACATTTTTGCCTCGACGTTTTACGGTCGTTGCGTTATTTGGTTTCGCTTAAAATCGACACGATTTCCAGTGTTTCGTAAAACGAAGAGCGGATTTGGAAGTTTGCAGAGAACTATAGGATTTACCGTAAATCTTTCGAGTACATTTATTTTTTATTTAATACAAATCGAGGTATCATTCGTCCAATTAACTTTCTCCGCTAGGATTTACAAAATTTGTCATGTACTTTCAATCTTACGGAGAGAACGTGCGAGAAACTTTGATAAAACGTGTCATCTCGTGGAATATCGATCCGTGTGCAACAGCCGCATCTGATTTTTATTCTGCCACAAAATTCCCGAAATTTACAATCTCTACATTCCCTCGTTCATTCGTTCGTATCGAGTAATAACAATTTATCGCGCGAAGATTCTCTTCGAGTAAACATTTCTCAGAGATTATGCTCAACTTTGATCTGTGCAAAATGTAGAACATTGCAAGGGGAAATTTTCAGTCCGATTGCAAGGTGAAATTTGCTGACACTGCGTCGAATCACGATATCAAACTTTTCTTAAACTCCAACACCAACAACGCCAAGTCGCGAACTCATCGTTCGAATCTCCAACAGTCGTCACAAATTCGCTGAACTCAACGAGCTTCGGAGAACTCCCTGACGTTACACGTTCATCCCTGGCCAGGGAACGTTCGTCCCTGGGCAGGGAACGTTCAGGCTGCATTCTCGTTCTGCTAACGCAATTGTTACATCCACGTCGGATCGCGTTTCCGCGAGCGTCGAGGGAAGTTGTATAAGCCTCTGAGCGCAAGAGTAAAGTTGCCATCGACAGATTCGATAAGTTTATTAGTCGGCGGCGCCCGAGGCCGAGAATCCGGATCGAGATGATTATCCTGAGGTCCCGGGAAGATGATTTCTAGTTTCTACGAGAACTTCGCTAACGTCCGGCAGGATTGTTCCAACGAATATCTCAGCCTCGTCGTGTTAACGTAATTTTCGATATTTTCGTCTTGAGTGACATACTAAATGCGTAACTGTAAATTGAAATTGCCGGGAAATAAGGATGGTACGGCGTAAGGCTTGTTTCCTCGTGATACGTTGTTAAACTTTGAACATATGGTGAAACGGCACATGAATTATTTATGCTTTATGAGAGATGGTAGTTGCGAGCTGGAATGTATGGTGTGAAAGGTTATCAACGTAGAGTGAAGCGAAATATTTTAATTGGTATAGAAAATATATACTTTTCGGAACATGTATTTCAAGTGTTTCATATTGAATCATACTCTGTATAATAATCAATCAAATAGTACGTCTATTCATAATTACTAACATGCAATTTTCTTCAAAATTAGCATCCAAGTTAATGCTACCGAAATTGATACCTCGAGATTCAAATATTATTGTCAATATCTTCTTTAATAATCGTAGTATTCGAACTCTAATGTGTTCATAGTAGGTGCTGATAAATCAATTTTCCAGTTTTTAATTTTTAACAAATTATATGGGCGGAATATCGTTATAATGGTCAATTATATTTGATAAAGTATATCCACTCGACTATCTCGTTAAATGATTAAAGTTGACTTAACGCGATAGCAATTAAAATATTTTAATGTTTTTCTAACATTTTCCACGTCCCATCCACACCCCATCGTTGGGGTTGGTAGACTTACAGTATGAGGTAGGCTGACTATATGGCTATACGATCAGATAAGAAAACGTCATTAGTAACTTATCTTAATGATGATACATTCTCCCATATAATAAACTAAAGATTTATGTTCAATAAATTACACGTAAATTAAAATGTATTTATAAGTTAATCAAATTTAAACAGATCATAAAAATCGCTTTCCTAATAACAAAATAATGATTGAAACTTTCATAGGAAAAACTTAGAGTATTAGAAAGTATCATTAAAATGATACTTCAATCATGATCTTCACAGTCTGATGTATAATTCTTGTACTTGTAAAAAAGTAAATTTCCTTTTACATATCTTGAGTGAATCGACATCTTACGCGAAATACATTGAGCCTAGGCTTACGTAAATAAAAACGGATGTTATTAGTCAACCAGCATCGAAAGATCATTTTGATTTCGATATTTCACGTAACTAAATTACTGATGTATTTTAAAAAATACTGTTACGATAGGTCGTCTAGTAAACAAATTTTAAAATATATCTCTAATATTTAGTCTGATGTTTATTCTGTATATAGAACGCGAAAACATAAAATCTCTATGAACAAATATTTACTTATGTAGCCAATTTTGCGACGAACGTCGATAACTCTCGATCGTGAAGCTACGGAGTCGAAAACAAATGAACGTCAAGTGACTCGTTTCTATCGTTTAATAAATTCTTCCGCGGTGGAGTACACTTATTAACAATTAATCAACCTATCTCAACAGTCAGCCAGCTTCGGTCTTCGCTGTACGAAGCTCGCGGAAGCAACTCACGATAAGTACATCTTCGTTAATTCTCTAATTTCCCGCAAAACCAAATTGCGCATTTAAGACGCCATAATCTTCATGTTACATCGCATTACTGCAAGCAGCTGAAAGCGACGAGAAGGTCCCGAGTGGATTTTTGCGCGGCGTTCAAATACTCGCGAAACGACACGCGGAATCGCGAAACTTATTACGTTACACCTGTCGCGCGAGCGCCGTATTTCAGCGTCGCGCTGCGAATAATTGCTTAATGAAAATTCAACGACGTGCCTTCGCTGGAAAAAGGAAAACATCCGCCATGAACGTAAAACGTCGACGGGCCAGGTCGCATTTAAATTCCACATCCAGTCGCAATAACCGCCGGGGACGAATCACGGTACAATAAGTGGAGCCAGATGGTGCCTCCTAATAAGCGGCGTACCTTTCCACCCTTCGTCACCGAGCCACCCCTTTGCCAATCTAATTCGACCTGCTTCCAAGCCCGCGCCAAAGCGGA
Source organism: Bombus affinis (assembly GCF_024516045.1). NCBI lineage: Eukaryota > Metazoa > Arthropoda > Insecta > Hymenoptera > Apidae > Bombus > Bombus affinis. Next base: position 10,278,209 of record NC_066355.1, on the reverse strand, counting down.
TGCGGACTAGCGGCTTCAATTAACAAATTCTTGTCGAGGCAATCTCAACGGTACTAATTAGGCGGCGACAAACGGAAGGTACTCTACGTTAGGTTGCACCCTGAATAGGGTGATTCGTTTAAAAATATTAGACCGAAAGGATGGGTAAGATGACATGGAATTTGTAAGATTTACACGGGGTGGAAATGAGAACCATTTCTGATTAAATGGAGGCGTTTTCGGTGGAATAATTTCGACCATCCTGTTCGTGAAATGGAGCGAATTGAATAATAGCGGTAGGATGAATTTTGGTAGGTCGAAGAATTGAAGTTTTGTCTAATAAAGACGAGGACTGGATTTTTCAGGCTTTTTAAGATTTGTTTTCCTCTAGTGTTTTTGAGCTTTTGTCAGAATGAGCATTTAATGATACTTACATTTAATTAATATAAATATCTCGAAAACTATCGGTGATTTAAAAAATGGTTTGAAACAAATTGTATCATTTTCAGGGAGAAAACATATCATGTCGATATTTATTTTACCTTGCAACGATCGTGAAAAACTCTGTGAAGATCAGGGTTGTATTCTTAAACAGGAACTATTCCATGTTCTTGTAGTCTAGATCAAAACATTTCCAAAACACTACTTGTAGTTTGCATAAATTACTATAGAGGTATCAAATCTTTTGATCTGCCGCGATGCCGCCGGCAATGGCGTTGTCTAGTGTACACTAGGTTGGTCAGCTTGCTCGATCAAACATCATTGTAGCTCTAAAAGGAGCCGATTGTGTATGCACTGTGTGTTTGTACTAAATATTATTTCTCGAACGACTAGTCGCTTGTCCTACATGTTTGCCATCGAAAAATATACAACTTCCCATTCTTTTAAAACCTTAATATCTCGATAACGGTGTATGCAAAAGTACACGTAAACAGTGTTTTGATGTCGACTATAAGAATATGAAATAAAAGAGTATGCTCAGACTTACAAATAATACCTTTATAAAAAAGTATAATCTTTGCAAGGCGAATGCACGGTAAAATAAATATCATCGTAATACGTCCCCTACGGAATCGCATAATGTTTGTTTCAAACATTCTCTTCCTACATATTTACGTGTTTCCAGATAAAACGGACACATTGTGTATTTACTAGTTCAGGAGAATTGTAAGATTTATCCGAGTTTCACGGTTACTCCGAACGTCACCCGGTCACCTCTCAAAACCCAACAGTGTCCCCAATCGTCGACCAAACAAATGCAACCCTCGAGGAATGGCGCAGGGAGCAATAAACCAAGCGAGCGTCGTCAAAGATTCACGAGGTCGATCTCTTTAGCAAAGCGGTCGCAAGGAAGGTTGAGGGAAGGAGGCAATCAAATAAAATGCAGGATCGTGCCGAAGCGATCTCGATCAGTCATAAGCTACGTGAACGAAGGTCAGAGGAGCAAAGGAGGATCGTCCAGTTCTTGGTGGAGTCGCCGGCAATTCGAACACCGTTAAGTCCCGCGAGAGTCTATTTCGCGTGCCCTCACGAGGTCTCTAAAGACACCTTCACATGCCGTCGTGATCAGTCGTTCCACGTAATACCATCTCGTGTTTGCGCCCGAGAGTTCGATGCCCGACACCCATAGCATCGTTCGTTCCTTCCTCTCTCGCTTAATCCTGCCTTTAACCCCTTCCCTAACCCCTTCTCTCTCTCTCTCTCTCTCACTCTCTTTCTCTCTCTCTCTCTCTCTCTCTCTCTGTCTTACTCTCTCACTCTCACTCTTGCAACCTTTTCATCGTCTCTTCTTCACCGACACTCGAACCGATCTTCTACTTCTCTTGCTCTCTTAAATTGCCTTTCTCCTCTCTCTGTCTATCTTCTAGCCCTTTAGCCTCGTTATTCTCGTCTCGTTCTTCGTTTAATCTTCAGACGTTTTCCTTCCTCCTCTTCTCTTTCCCCTCGCTCTTTGGTTTTCTATCTTGCAAGAGCAAGGCCGAGGAACGGGCCGTGAGATTGAGAGCAGGACTTTTTAACGACTTCGCATATACGTACCATGTACCTCTTCCACCTTGGTAGACGAGCTTCGAGCACGACCCAGCCTCCGAGAAGAGACCCGGACTTGACGATAATAGGATCCCGCCAGGGAGAAGGCTCCACGCGGTGTCTAAGTGCCTTCTAATCGGGTTTCCTCCGTCGATCGTTTCTGATGGCCCCACGAGTCGTCAGGGATTCTTGAGTACTTCATGGATGATGATCGAAATGAGTGCGTGACTCGTTCGAGGGACGTTCGTAGAGATTGTACGGGACTTTTATGTTGGATAGTCGACGGGTAGGACGAGTTTCGCTTTAAACTTTCAGTGCTTTAACTCCTACTGACGCACTTGCGTTGCTTCGTATTATATTTATTTATATGCATATAAATTTCTGTTTCTGTTTTACGTATGTAACAGTGATGATTCTTTGTGCATCTTGTAGAGCATGTCTTCCAATTGGACCCGTTAAAAGATTCTTCAAAACAACTCCAAATTGTCAAAGTTATGAAAATTATTAATAATTCTCTCTCTTAGTTTCTCCAATCTTACAACGTGGGTGTCGATTTTTAAAAAATTGGTCGAGGACGACGAACTCGTGCTCGAATGGGACAAAAATAGTCAGCATAACCGATCAAGTAGATTATCCAGTATAAATCGATCGACTTAGCGATAAAAATGAAATGCCTCTACAATTTCCATTCGAATAAAAAAGAAACTTATATATTACTCTCTAATCATACGTTATATGAGTATAATTCTTATTTTTTCTTATGAAACATAACGCTGCGTCTTGTGCAATCAATTCCAAAACGTTTCTGTCTAACCATAAATTACTACCGCCAGGGTAATCGACAAAAAGGAACGAGTATTGCTCTAAACGATTCATCCAAACGCGTAACACGCTTCGACTACGTGGATCAACCTACGTTTAACAAGATGTAGGAACCCGTGTACATACAACAACAACAAAAAGAAGGAAACTGTAAAGGCGGGATTATAAATAACTTTAATCTCGTAAGATATTTCCAATACGGAAATTACTAATTCTCGTATACGCACAAATTTCAAATTCTTTATCCTCTATCTATTCTTTAAAAAATTAAGAGATGTAAAAGTACACAGAATGCGCGTAACACGCGAAATGAGTTTGTGATAGTGAAACGAAGATTATAGAGAGGAGAGGAACGTCCTATCTAACCGGCTACACGAATCTAGATCAATTACGTAGCACATGGGCCACGTGTTTTGAACTCAATCCCTCGGACAGAGTAGATTGAGTAATGCACATCGAGCTGCATTGACTGAATGACAGTCTCTGCTAAATTGACAGCCTTCCGGTTGCATGCTATCAGACTATTATGGGGCTACGTGGCTAGAAACATGCCAGAATGTCATTCTTACTCTTCTTGTCACAGGACGCATTAGCGCTGCAATAAAAATTATGTAACATTTTATTTTAATGTAACTGTCGACAACATTTATTATCGACTTATTGTGCGTCAACTATAATGTGCTTTCCTGAACGTTCGAGCATTTTTTGGAACGGTACCAAATGCTTTGTCAGTTAGCAAAACAAGGCTTAGAAGGCTTAGTGGTCAGAAAAATTGGAGAAGTGGAAGGAATAATAATAGTCGTCAGCTAGAGAAATCATTGAGTTTGTTTGAGTTTTATTTAAAAGCGTAAAGTTTTTCATTAAAAGAGTAAAACATAGGCAGAGGAATATCTTATATATTTTGAATATCGAATGGATTTTTAGCTTACTTAATTTCTTATGAATGAAAAAAATCTATAACTCAGATATAAACAATATGGCACATTGTACGATTGCCAGAATTTCATAGATATTTTCAGCCAAACTGTAGCGTCGTTGAAACATTCTCTTGGGCGTTCTGTGTGACAATATCATGTTGTAACTTTCCTTTCTCAGTACTTTTATATTATGTCTCTGTCTCGTCGCTTCTTACGTGTCTATTTTCATCCTTTTTCTTTCTCTTTAATAAGTATCTTCTGCTCCTTTTTAATTCCTTTTTCTTTTCTCGTCTTTCATGTCCCATTAATCTATTATATCTAAGGATTTATCTCATAAACAGATAAATAAATAAATAGTAAGAAACTATAATAATCTATAAATTAACAAATTTCATGATTTCTATATAATTATGCTAATGTGAAAATCGCCTCTTGACTTGACCAGAGTTGTTTAAAATGCCTATCGTACGAGCTGGCTGTCCCTCCAGGGATGATCAACCATCGTTAGGAAAATTGCCAAATGTGAACGTTACCTCGATAGGAATTATTTCGATAAAGATTATTAGCCGTGACGGTAAAACGTTCCTGTCCGCTGTCCCGTTCCGTGGGAAAATACACATGTGAACGAGTCCGCGTGGATAACGGAGACATGCGGGACACCGCCGATACAAAATATGTCGCTTTTATTTGCGAACAGATGAGTAGATTAAGAATCGTAAAATGAGAGTGCCCGTGGGCAATTATGGTCTGCTCTTTTATCGTGACGCGATTTTAAATAGTAATTTTACCGTGGCAAAGTTACGGTAACTGGGAATAACGTTCGACACGATGGGCTTCGCCTCGTTTGATCAATTTTGACTCGTGAAAGCGCGATAAACGGTAAACCTAACAATTCTAAAACGCACAACGTATACCGAGATATTTCTGTCAACCTCTTACGATGCACGATTATTTCTCCAACTAATCTCTGTGAGTAATACGACATATATTTCCCGAGAAAACCAAGCTTCAAATAATCGTAGACGATATGTCAAGTACGATGTTCAAAAAGACTTATCGCCGTTTGAATTATAGCCAAGTATTTACGAAAGAATCGATAAAAAGTTACAGTAAAAGAAGCGATAAAAAGAAAGTGCAGCCTTCGATCGTACATTCACTTAACGCCACCAATTACTTCATAACTGTAATAAATCAACCTAGACCTCGATCAAGGTAGGAAAATCAGGCAGAAAGTTTAGGAGAAAGGCTTTAATCGCCGATGGATTAGCAGTAACACGGATAATCCGTGAAATTGCGTGGCAAAGCGAGAGCAAACACAAAGGGTCAGTAGCCTGAACGTGTTGCAACGAGCAGCAGCTTGTTGGCCTCGCAAACTGGTTTCGCGCGAGTCAAGATCTAGATCGCGACCTTCTGCAAGAACTGCGACCTCGGGACTCCATTCGCCGATGAAACTGGCAGTCGAAACACGAAAATAAAATAATAACCGAGCAAAAGATACTAATTTCAGATATTCGATGAAAAATAATCGCGACCATCGTCCAAGTATTCGATCGAATAAAAATAGAGAGAATGCACGCAGAATCCTCGCGTTACTCGTAATAAGGATGCAAATTTTATTTGCCCGTATAATACTCGGGCTTCCATTATTTTTCATTCACAGTTACCCGTGGCGCAATATCAAACGTTGCTTGATATTACTCGTAAACGGGGTAACGTAATGGTTTATAAGCAGATTATATTAGAATAAGCGATCATCGACTATTTGGTTACAGTAATGAAACCATGCCGCGTTTTAAACGATGGTAAACGAGATCGTTATTTCTTTGCGTTAATTGCGATTCAGGTGATCACGTTACCATCTCGTTAGTTTATAATTTAACAAGATTCAGCGGATTAACTATTTAGCATATTACATAGAGAGAATCATAATCGTGGTACGCGAGCATGATAAATTCGGTTTTACTCCGTCGGGGCTCGTCATATTTGTATTTTCAATCGCACGAATCTGCATACGAGTGCATAGAAATACGAGTTTCATTCCCGTAAAATCGCAACGATCGCGCGCTACCAAATGTTGGCTGTAAATCACTCGATGTCACATTTTTACAACTGAAATGATTTTTCCCTTGGTCTGATAATATTCCTGCAAATGAATATAAATCGTCGGTAATAAAAAATAATATTTTTAGTACCAAATATCCAACATTTCGTCGAATATTTCGTATTACAAAATTTAACGAATTTAATTTTTTAAGCTCGAAATATCGTGTCGTTTAAACGCGCTTTATTTTTAGTTGCCTGTTAATGGCGTTCTCGCGCTGATCATTCACGAGAAGCAACAAACGTATTACGATTTAAAGAGCCAATTCAATCGTCCGTACAATTTATGAAGAACGAAACACGGATAATACGAAGAATCGAGGCTGTTCCAAACTTGGGCTTGTACCTGGCTTTCAGCGACGACCATTCTTATTCCATCACGCACGGTCAAACGTCCGCGAATCAAAGTCCCTTTGTCTCGCCGTTCCTCAATTATGAACGAGAGTGACTGACAAAATCGCAAAAGCGAAATGTTCACGGTGCATAAATGCGCAATGAACTTTCCGGGAAATTACGCAGCGTGAGATTGTGCCCGAAAATTGGCGAATCGTGATCCGTGATATGCCGGAGTTCATTTCGCTCCATAATGGCGGTCTAAATACCAGTAAAACCATTCGCGCGATGACGATTGTTATCGAACGTTTTTCCTATTTCGCTTTTCTCTTTGCCTCGGTGTACGTACTCGTATTTCTCGTATTTCTCGACTGGACGAAACATTACCGAAAAGCAGCGAATGAAATTTATATTTTATATCTCCCACTGACTGGGTATCTTTACGCGCGGTCATTTCCGAATTTGAAACATTTCGATCGTAATACGTGGAATGTAAATCGTGTTTTCGGTCGGCGGCACTTTTCACAGCAGAGATATAATTTTATAGGTTTTATATCGAGATTGGCAATTCGACGATCAAGCGTTATGTTTAATATCCGTAGCCGATTAAACTGTAATCACCGAGAATTATACTCGGATTTATTTTTAAGGTAATCTACAAAAATTTAGTTTATTTGAAAGTTTTAATATTAATACATGTAAATTCGATGTAGATACAAAAAAAAAAAAAAAAAGGATTATCGATCTTAAGCGGAATATAAAAAAGTGCTAATCGATGAAACAGTATATACAGTTAACCTTCTGTAATCAGAAATCTATTTATTTGTGATAGGAAAAATTATGTTTGATTACAGTTTCTTATACCGATTTGATTGACTTATTTGATTTGATCGATATCGACGTAATGATATAGCATTAAAATACATTAGTAAGGTAATAAAACGAAAGTGAAATTATAGTGCTTCCTATACTTTACCTTATATTATTCCCTGCAACAAGTAATACGGATATTGCAAACCGGCTCTCAATGTACAAGTGGTTGCTTCGGGTAATGGATTGTGAACAACAAAGTTTCGTTCCAAATTTACTCGGTCAAAAATAAAAGGAAGAAAGAACGGGATAGAGAAGAACGTGAAAAATGAGTGGAAGTTTCGAAATTCACGTCTGGTGCACGAACGGGCCAGGTAGTTAACCGAGAGCCGTTTTCAATCAAATCCTGCGGCCGATAGGAGATTTAAATTCGTTTCGACGTAAATGAGTCCACTTCCCGTCTCTCTCCTGTGCCGCGATTTCGATCGGAATTTTACCCCGACAGAAAAGATCCACGAAAAATTCGCCTCGATTCTTCAGGCGATACTTTGATTTATTTTTACATTCCAGTTTCTATTCTGCTATATTGACAGAGATGTCTGCGGAAGAGAGAGAAAGGGAGAAAGAGAGGAAGGGAAATACCGTAGATTCAAATTATTATGGAATTTGAAGTGGAAAAATTCAAGCCGCGGAATCAAAGAAACTGACACAATTTCACGTTCAATTTTAGAACTTAACCAGAATCATTAAATTGGCAGAAGCAATATGAAAAATTACGAAAGTTGATAAAATACAAAATATTACCATTAGGTATAAAATCAATTATGGGACGGATTATCGTGTAACAGCGATAGAAGCGAGTGATTCTTATGAACTTTTTTTACGGATTTTTAAGGGATTACGTTTGCATTTCAAGACTATATCAACATCTCGAAAAGGTCTAATCCGTTATATAACTAATAATTAGTCTAAGAAAAATTAATAAATATCGTTTGTTTTCGTTGTCGTTACGCAACGAATCCTTCCTCGAAAAATTAGAAATTAACGCAGAAGAGAAAGGACGAAAGGCATCACCACGTCACGTACCTCAACTTTACAATCTCCAGCATCGATTCTATAATTTCGAGCGTGAAATTAGGCGAGTGCCCGACTGGCAGAGCAACGTTTTGCAAATCGTCGTTCTGATCGATTTAAAGGCTTGGAACGCGTGGAGCGGACCGATTTGCAATCGAGAATGAAGCTCTTGGTGGCTAGAAGATCAGAGAAGAGTTTGCCTCGCGTCTTAATCCGGCGGGAATTCCGTTGGATCATCGAAAGCGATTCGCCTTCACCTCTGACCTTCCTGCATTCCTGTTTCTCGGATCCAACAGACCTGGCTCCTGCCAGCCAGCCATCTCAAGGATCTCTTCTTTTTCCTTGCGAATCGAAATGGCCGCGCCGCCTCCATATTCTGCCTTTCGAGAATATATTACCAACGAAGATGAAAGGCACTTTTATCTGAATTTCTAGCGAGCTACGGGATCGCGACTGGATAGAAAATTCTGATGACGTCAGGGACATCGGTTAGCGACGACAAATTCTTCCACTGAATATGTTTATTAATAATTTTCCACTCGGCAGGTTCCCGGATCGTTTCGTATCCCCGGTGGTTGCTCGATAAGAGACTTCGCTTAAAGATCACACGAGCTACTGCGCGTCGAATATTTTTAAGGTTTTTTTTTACCAGATTACGCGAGAAAGTGGCCGGTGAATTTGCTTCTTCGCCCTTTCCAAGCCATCGGGGATTTTTCCTTTTTTTTTTTTTTTTTTTTCGATAACAGAGAGGTAATGGCAGAGGAGCGTTTTATCTAAATAGCTTCGGGAACTTCACGTAGAAAAGCAAATTTGTATTCTATTCGATCCTTCGAGGCTTGAGTTTCTGTGTGATTTTTCAGTAGAGTTAATGGCAGGGTCTGAGAATTATTATCGTTATTGATATAAAAGTTTCACTTATCTAAAAGTCTCATAATGTGCTGGGAAAATGTATTTCCCTTCCTGTATCGGTGTTCACAAACATTGAATCTAATTCACGCTAGTCTACGATATTTAAGATGTCATTAATATTTTCTCGAATTATTCTCAACTGGGTGGTGTGGAACAGACGCAGGTGGCACAGTTATCGATTAAATCGCAAGTTAAGGAAACAAAGTGACCAAGCAAACAGGCAGATAAAAAAGAAAGCACTTCGAATAAAATCGATTCCATCTGCTGGTAGATAATGAATTATGCAAATTTGCGTGGTCCGCCACGGTGAGTTTTCGAAATCGATGGAGAGCGTACATTTTCTCGTAGAAAAACGCGCGGCTCGCGTAAAAAGAGAAATTCGTGGATCGCTCGTAGCGTATCATCGTGACTAGTCGTTTGTCCGATGTGAAAAATTTCCAGCCAGTTGGACAAATTATCAGATATTAATTCTTCGTTTTCTACCGTGCAACCTCGACGATGTCCGATGCATAAAGAGAGAGAAAATGATTCGAGGGAAAGGGAAAGAATTATTTCACCGACGCTGTCGACGACACAAATATTCTTTTACGCTGATCTAACGCCGTGACACTTCTCATTCGTGCATTACGAAAAAATGGATAAAACCGTTTGAAGTTTTGAACTAATTTTTAATAGAAGCGATTGCCGTATTACGTACGTAATGTAGAAGTGCCAGAAACTATAAAAAAATAAATAAATAATGGACAGGAAAGATATTCGCGTGGGACTGATTTTTGGTAGATATTGGTAGAATGCGTGAAACAAAACGAGAGTAAAAGGATCGCGGAAAAAATCGCAGGTGACGCGTCATCGAGAGCAACGTTGGAAATTTGGCCAGTTTCGACGAATTACCGTTATTAATTCTCAGTTTTCACCGTCGACCGTGCACTTGCCATTATTCAAAGCTACCGGAAGCCACGTGGATACGCATCGAACGATCTGGCGATATCGGTCATTCTATAGCAGCGCAGAAGGGAAAGTAATTAACGATAAATCCGTTCCGTAATATTTCTCCGATCAACCGCTAAAATCTGCTTCTGTTTATCGTCGTGTGATATAATCTGAAGTATTTAGACGAGAAAGTAGCTCCCAAAGGTTTAAGTTTACAAAGTACATTTAAATTTCGAGCAGAAAGAAAAACGTTAAGAAATGACCATTTTCTTGCGAACGAAAAATTCTTGCAGAAAATTGAAGAGCATCTCTGAAGGAACGAAAAATGTTAGCATCTATACGAAATATGATGGGGAAGTTGAAAAAAAATGAGTGCAGAGATGAAAAAGTGGCAGCGGTCAAACTCACCCATGCGTTACACTTAATCTTCATTTTCTTCGAATTCTGATCCAGCTACGGAATAATTATTCATCTATATGGACATAATAACTCTCCAGAAATTCTGCTGATAAATCAGTTCTGGTTTGAAATTCAGCGGATCTCAAGTACCACCAGATTGTTGCTACGTGAGAACGATAGCCAACAATACTTTATTTGTTGAGCGTCACGAACGAGTTGCACTCGAATAATTTCAAATATTTTGTATATTAATCGACAAAATCAGAGCGGAAGCCATTACATCAGCGTAGATGGATCGGTATCTGAAGAAGATTATGATCAAGCGCAGAGCAAATGGATCGGTTCGATCGTTTTTCATCTTCGAGATCGTTTCTTTTTTCAACTTTCAATTGAAGTGCCCTGCAACAATTTTTCGTTCGCAAGGAGATCCGAAAATGGCCATTTTTTCATATCCAACCTTTTCAAATACTCGTGATATTTACTTTTGTAAAACATTACACGTATAATATCGACAAAAAGTTGCATATTTCCAATCGATCTTCCATTAGGATAAAATATTCCAATGTCAACGGGCGAGAATTAAAATCAATCACTAAAAAAGTTCGTCTCGTATTACAAGAAATAATTACATAAATCCAGACAGATATAATGGTAACAGTTCGTGCAAAAGTGATCGCGTAACCGTGGGACAAAATCGATTCGCGAAATTACGTTCACGTGTATCAAGAAGCATGCGCTTTTTACGTCTCGACGATTCAAGATCGATCCCCGAGCGGTTAGCGGTTCGCAACGATTCATACGATGACAACGTACTATTAATGGCCCCCGTTGATTAAAACGATTGGCCGAGCACTCGAGGTTTTTGCACCAGGTCTCGTGTTTTCGCGCAATAAAAATACCCTGGACACCCAGTCACGGAGATGATAATTGCCTCTGGTAAAAGTTGCACTTAATCGTTACGCTCGACAAGTTTTGTTATAAAACACCGGAGATCTCGTGGCGTTGACGAGCCACCATTTTCTCGCCGAGCTTCTCTACCGCCTCGATTCGTCTCGATCATAACTCTAAAATTTTAAAGCGATGTACCGTATTTCTTCGCGAATCAAGTGATTGTCCTGTTCAACGTAAAATGTCATTGTACAATAGAAGTCTAGACTTGTCGCTTACGAATCAGCCGATGTTATTATCCAATTAATAAATAAATTATTGCCCGAGAGAGCCCTGGTAATTTTGTAATCCTTCGCGCTCAAAGGTCTTGCTTGCTAATATTACTAGCTGCTCGAAGCAATTTCAAAACAAGGAACATACGGTTAGAAACGTGCGTAAGAGAGAAGATTTGTAATCGTTTCACATACATACGCGATATCACTGAATCGTCATGCGGTGCAATATCATTTTATTTAGTGTGCGATACTTTTGACCAATACGCTAGTTTATCTCTATGATTGTATTTTATCTGTTCGTTTCAAGAATACGCGAGATAAATGCGATCTAGTTTTTATTAAATTAAAAAACAGAAATCTGAAAAATTCTTTCCGTTGAAATAATCGTTTTGTAGCGGAGCCCTCGGGTGCAAAGAGTTTGATTTTTCATATTCATATTGAGAAAATTCCAAAAGATTCAAAATTATTATACCATATAGTTTTGGCATTTTTCTATTTCCATACTCCCATACATCATCCAGCTTACCACCAATTATTGGTAATTCTCCGAATCGCAGAATCCGAAAAGCTTCTCGTTTCAAGTTCTATCAGATTTCATAATACCAATCATTCTCTCGATTTTTGTGTGAAAAGAAAAAGAAAAAAAAAACATTACACCCCAGCTAACGCATCGAAAATAGCAAGTAAAACGAATATACGAAAGGATCTCCCGTTACGAAAAGAGAAAAATTAGAAAATTGGATAGAAAGCTGAGGTTTCTCCAAAAAGCATGAAAGTAGTCAGTTAAACGCCGCGAACCGCAAACGGTCAATTTCCGGTGGAAATTCCACGTGCACCGGATACCACCGGCAATTTCTGATTGCGCTTATCCGGTCGCCACAGAGTTCGATGGAAAAGTCAAACAGCGGACAACGATACGGAGATTCGAAAGTTCCCGCTGCCCGAACAAAGTAGAGATCCAGCATCGACTTTTGCCACGTAATCCCACCGTTATTCATAGCCACGGCATTATCGAACTTCCTAAGTAGGATTACCGGAAGCAGCAGTAACCCGGCTGCTTTCTTTTCGCCAGTGGAATCACAGAGGAACCTTCTTCGGTTAAGAAGAAACTTCTTAAACCATCCTGCACCAGCCATTTCTCCTCCTTCGAGTTCTCTCGCTTAATTCTTCCATCGTCGTCTTCCATCGATGAGATTTCGTGTTGCCTTTTCAGATGCTCTTTGATTACGCTTATGTAGCGTGGAAGTGTAAAAAGAATTTTTTCAAGAAATCAGACTGCCTGACTCGAGGGTCATTAATTTGTCGACGGGTTAAATTACTAATATATGCTTGATTTATCATTGTCCTAACACTTTTCTCTCCGACCTTGGAAATACAAAATTATATTTTAGGCTGTTAATTGCGAAACAACAAATTTATTTTCTTGGTAAAACTGCCCTTTCAGACTTTAACGCATTGCGTTTCCATCACCCTCCTACGTTTAATTATGCGTAAAGGAAACTTATCAAGGCTCAAAAGAAATTCATCGAACTTATTTTAGAGAGATGTTCAAACCCTTTTTGCGATATAAGTGAACATTTGACGGGAAGTCGTGGAAAAATGAGAATTTGTTCCAAGATGCACAATTTTGTGTTCAACGAATATTTAAAAAGTTATCGCACGGTTTTACCTATAAAATTACAATCTTTCGAGAAAATTAACAAAGACTGACGTGGGCGGTATTCGGAACTGAATCGAACGAAGTAAACTGTATTTGGCCAGTCAGAGGCTTCAACAACAACACCTTCGTTTCGGAGAAATTAAACGACGAAAATTTCGTCTGGACCTCGGTCCATATTATCAGCGAATGGTTAACAATACCCACAACTTCTGCTCGAGAAAATGTGACTTTCGTTTAAGAAATCGAATCTTGAAATTCTGATGAATAAAAATGATAGAAAACATCAAACCTATACATCGTTCGTATCGCAGCCGGCTGACTGTAACGTGATGAATGTACGTGTATACAGCTCAAAGGGTTAATTAAGCCGGTTTCGTAAGTTCGCCTTAAGCATCCATCGCTGATTGATTCGAAACGTTTTACACGTCTTTTCTTCTAGCCAACTCTTGCACGATTGGCCACGGATCTTTTTTTCCTCGCGTAGAAGAAAACCGTGTTACAAGATGTCCATGACATTAGAAACTCGACTCGCGCGATTTTACAGAAATAAAAGTGTCATCTTTTTTTCTCCCGGATACGAGACGCGTTTCGACGCGCACGTCAGCTGCGTGAACATCGGCGATCACATGAAACACCAGGATGGTTTTGTCGGATTAGCGATATATGTACGTGAAAGTCAGGTTCGCAATGTTTTTTCTCATTAAGGCGAACCTCGATGATAAATGAAACGTGATTGTAATGCGAATCAATGGAGAAACGATGGGATACAATACGAATAATTATCACAATGCAGAAAGAGATTTTTAACCGTGTATTCGATCGAGTTTCTTCGTGGAAGATCGATCGGAAAGATATCGCCATTGATTTCTAATAATACGAGGATAAATACTTTCGTTCGTGCTATAAGGAAGCAATATATTTTATCGTAAATAATTGAAACGTGAAAACTTTCATGTCTATTAATTAAACATGAGCCCAGTTTCTAACGAATCACAGCGTTGGATAAAGAAGAACAATTTAGAAATTACGGTAGTTGAGAAGTTAGGTTAATTACGAAGAATTGTTTTACTTTTCGATAAAAGATGGAGTTTAAGCTGACAGAGATGTATGAAAAATTGTTCCATCGCTCGATGGCACGCGCAGAATTTTGTTATTAAAAGCACTCGCCGCGAAGATCGCGGGCAAACTTACGGCCGAAAGTTAACAGTTTCTCGCGAGAGAACGTTACTTCGTTAAAGATTGCGTAAAGATAGGAAAACCACGGGTTTGTATTCAGGCGCACAATATTTCACGCTTGTAACACATTTCATATTTCGGTGATATTTAACTTGAGAAAACTGCGAGCAAAATTATACTTTAATAGAACGATCAGAATGATCGATCGATTTTCTCAATAAAGGGGGACAAAAATAATTTACTGCTTTCAGAACGAATTCGAATTAATTCAGGTACGTCTATTATCCTGTCGAAAACATTGTCGAAAAAATAATTCCATTATACTTTGCGATTTTATATAAATCTACTACTATTCGCGTCACTCAAAAGCTTCCCGAACGAGTGGCCACTTTTTTTAGGGCTAGCTGACGGCAATTTTCCGTGGAACAATTAATTTTCAAAATTTTGTTCGCGATCGAGATGGTCCATCGCGACCAGGAGCGTAGTACGTTTGAGCCGGTTTGTTGTATAGAAATCGATATTCATAGTGAGTCGGCTGAAAGAGGTTGGAAAATAAAAACGGCGAACAAACTATCGCTGGGTGCAGCCTCGCGAAAAGTAGAATGTCGATTGTCCTAAATGTGACCGCACATCCTGGACACATTGGGGAATAATGAATAATTGGAGTGACGCGGAAACCGCTGAATCCCGATAATTGTTATACGTTCGCTCGATAATTAGCATTCTATCGCGTCCGCCGTCCGATAATTTCCCAACGAAAAAGTTCGCTCGTATCTAAAGGGAATTTCGTTTGGTTTTCATCGGGGAATCAAAGTTCAATCACGTATAATTCGATTAATTTTCGAAGCGTAGACTCGCCGTGATAATTCGCGATATAAATTCATGGGAATTTCATTCCGCCAAGGAACTTGCGAAGCCGCGCAGTTCTTTTTCTTTTCTCGAGTAAGTTCTTTCGCAGAAAGAGGACGACAAGTGCGAGAATTCACGACGTTCCAATGGCTGCGTTTATATTTTAGACGATTATCGACGAATTGTCGCCATTAGAAATTGTATTTCTGATTTCTCGCGCAGAAGAAAGAGGATACACTACCATTTCTATAATTGGACATTGAACGTTGATACAGTTTTGTAAATATCCCTGGTGATGCTCTTGCTTCATCTAATTCGTATAGTTTCATCGACCAACTTTGAATTCTGCTGCCAGTAGCTATGCAGATGTTGTATTAAAAGCGACGTATAAACCGTTTATTTCGAAAGCGCTGTAAGTTCATTTCCTGTAATCTGCACCTATTCTGTTCAAACAGTCGAGGCATTAATAATAGAAAACGAATGATACCGAAATTAAACAACGGTAGCTTGTTTCTCCTGCTCCTATTTTTAAACTGAATCGTAAACTATGGATCGAAGCGTGAAACATAGATTTGAAATGATTTAGATTTAATATTTAGATTGTACAATTCTCTGATTTTGAAAGTGGCGTGTAACTCCATTCGTGTGGAAAACGAGAAAAGATATCGTCCTGGTTCTAGGTAATTCTCAAAAGAACCATTTGTACGATGAATTCAAATTCTACTTAGACACATTGTAGAGATGTGAACGAACTAAGCAGACCTTATCAGGATCTTTTATCACGCGATTACGTTCCCCTTTATTCTTGAGGTGGTGTCAGAAAATATTATAAATGATACGCGCGAATACTTTTCTCAATAAAATCTTTCAAAATCGTATATCATGAAATCACCTTTGAAATGTCCATAGCGATTGAGACACTGCCATTAAATTTCCATTTACTGCGTTTGCCATTTTTTAGTTGCCATCAATTCTCTTCCACTTCGTTGATTCTTCTAATTGGACACTGCACCTTCTTGTACAAAATTCAATTGTAGTTAAAATTAGAATTCTTCATTTCGGCTTGTCGAATGGAAATGACGAATGACAACTTGACACTTGATACTTGACAACAGTATAATTGCATTCCATTGCATAATACGACAGATGTACATTACTGAGTACCGATTTCTTGGAAGGCGCGAAGAAATTCATCGATTCACGTCTACGATTGAATCATTCATTCGATGGTCTTGATTCGTCGGCATAGTATTAACTTCGACCTTGATCGGGCCGGCAATGATCCGCCCACCGAGCTGCAATGTGGACTTTCGTGACACATATGCACATTCCAACGAGTACGACACCCTTGCACGTGCTCGACGCCCACGCGACGCGTCCTCAAGCATCCAGAGGCGAACGCCGTGGCCTCGACGTTGCAATCGGACGTTTCTATCGCTGGAAACGCGTCGTCGAAATTATCATAGGCTCCCGGTGAAAGCTGATAAACCGCTCTCGCTTTCAAGGCGAACGGATATGAAACGAAGATGCGATGGATAATCAAATGGGAAAGCTACAGATAATAAAGACGAATTAATTATTTAAAATAATCCGAGTTATTTCCACGTATATCTGTTGTTGTCTAATAATAATAATACGAGCAAAAAATATTCCAAATTATTTGGAGACGCTATTTTGTGCCTTTGACAGGCTTTCTAAATAATTAATGAATATGATAATACGAAAACTTCGATCAAGCACGTAACGTTGAAAACCTTGGAATTATTCCGTATATTTTTTCACCTTTTGCGCCTCATCGCGCGTTCATTTATTCACAGCGAAGAGACGCGAGCGAAAGAAAAGACGATCAAGCCCGACATCGACTTAAGAATTCATTTGACATCGCAATCATCCTCTCGTTAAGAGGATTTTGTGCAGAAACTGCATCAAGATATCTTGCAAGCTGCAGATATGATAATCGCCATCGTGACCTTACTAGGCACGGTTAACCTATGCTAAGGGCGCTTTTTCATCGTCGACGACTCAGCGTGTTTGAAGATGACGCCTCGAGAGGAAGGATGATACCATTCTTCACATTTAAGAGGATCAGGCTGCTTATGATTGCCAAGATCTACCTCTTTCTACGCTGTCTACCAGGCCTGGCTACGAACAATTTTTCCAGCCAAGACGAACGACGAACCAGACGCTTTAATTGCTTCGAGAATTCAGAATCCTTGGGAATTACTGGCCGAAGGAGTTTAGAACGTTGACTCTATCGATCAGAATTCGGGAAATTTTCAATTCGATATAAATTGCGTTGAATTTTTTCACAGTAAATACGATAGATAAATAAATGGGTAGATGAATACGTTTGCCTGTTGTAAAAAATTGAAATTTGTTATACGCGAAAGCCATATTATAATTATCAGTGGCCGGAAATATTATATTTCACATTGGAATGTAATCGATATGGCTCTGAAAATCTCTTATTATATGATGCATAGTCAGAAAATCTCAAAATGCTAACTTTAATATTCGTACGCAAAGCTTCTTCTTCATGCAAATGTAATAACGTGCAAAACAGATGGTTTTTACTTTTAATTAAACAAATAGCAGTAAAAAAGACTTTGCAATAAATAAAAACACGAGCGAGGAAATTAAAAATCGAGATACTACAGGAGCGGGAGATGCTTTAACGATGTATATTCCCATACGTAGCCATTTCTGAAATACAAATGACAAAACGAGACATCGTCAGTTTCTTTGTACGCGTTAAAACGAAATTTCTATTACCTTATTCAACGTGCAGCATAGATGTTTGAAATGCATCAAACTTGCCCATTTCGTGTTTGTGTTGAGCTAGTAAACGCGGCAACTCTTGATTTAATCCCCTGCCCCTTGCCATTAGGTTAAAAGTGTATTTACCTTCAATTTAAATTTACAACACTGTCCACAGCCGGGCTTTCGAAACTCGAACCAGTTTCTCGACCATTCCTGGTTTTGATATTTCTCCAAAAACATCGAATTGAAAATACGAAATGCATCAATGAAAAATTTTTTTCATTCGAGGGTCTTGCCCTTATCAAATTAAATCAAACGTTTTCAATTACTCAAAATTGTCTTCGAAACTTGATTTGTTCCGATTACTGTAAGATCTTGAGCGTACAAAATTTTTGATCTTTTGCGCTAACATAGTCGAACTTCGTGAGAAAAAATATTGTATACAGCTGCCAGTTGTAGAGAAAACTGAATATGCTGTTCATTTAACTTTACAACTATTGCAAATACCAATCCTGTTTGTTTCCAGATAGCTTTATACAGAGACGATGTTGGACGTATCGGTGATATCGCCTGTTATTATCAATTACTAAATATATGACAAATGGAAATTTCTCTTAAATACTGTAATAGCATATCGCCACTGGTATGTAGGACATTATACGACAAAAAATAATGTCTAATTTTTATGGCGCGTGTCATTTGGAAATGTTATTATAGACGAAGATCGATCTTCTAGATCGCAGAAAAGCTAGAGCACAGCTGGACTGTCATTAAGCGATGTCGTCACCCCTAATACCGACGGAGACACTTAGAAAGTAATTTACCGGCGAAAAAAGAAACAGAACATCCAGCGACTCTGGAAGTCGCGATTCTCGACGTTCAACGTTAATTGAAGATTTCCGAAACTCCGGCACGTCACCAGGTATCAGGACAGATAAAGGAGAACAAATATCTTTGCTTGGGAAAAGATCACGTCGACGTATCTCCAGCAGACTTTCTTTACGGGGATGTTCAAACAGTATGACGCAGCATTCGCAAATAAATAACATCGAGGATTTGAAACATAGAATTGCCACTTGAACGAGCGTTAAAATAAAGCGTACTGTAAATCCGGTATCGAGTTGATAAAAATATCGAGTAATATGCTTTTCGAATTTGTCGCGAAGCTCCCCGCGGTCTCGTGGAGAAGACGATATATAGTCCTATTTATGTTACCCAAGATGATCTTGGTCTTCCTGTGAAAACAAAATATTTTCGGAATTCTTCCTCTCGATATTTCTAATACTTTGGATTAAAATTAAAGTATAGTTCATATATGCCCTCAAATGACAGGGAAATAACGAGTCGCGGAACACCCCGTACATCGTGGCGCGCAAAGCTATATTCTTCGTATTACTGTTATCCGGTTAAAATCATCCACGTAAGTACAGTAAGAGGTATATTTAGGTACGCATCGCAACTCGGTAGTTCCGGCGTTAAAAATGCACGCGTTACTTTTACCGCGCTCAGCTGTTTCAAAGAACGAGTTGCAAGTGTTAAACGCCTCTTAAAGCCGCAATGCCCATTCACGCGATATTTATGTTAGCAATTAACCATGTAAATCAAGGCACGGCTATATTGAATCGCTAATTACGAGCGTATGAAGTTGGATATTCGAGGTATTGAAGCAAAACGCGCTAGCTTGCATCTGGCCATAGTGTCACAAAGGAAACTAAGCAGCAACGGTCGTCTTCGTAAACCATTGCGAGGATTCATGCTCAGAGAGACGGCGCATTAAGCTAATTAGCGGGGATGAGCCACGAGCAAAGGGAACCGGGGAAATGATCAGTGTCAACGTGCAGAGCCGCGAAAGAATGTTCTCCCTCGGTTTCCTTGGATTTTCGGCGCGGACACGCGTGGTGAGAATTTTATTCTCGAGGAAGAATCATACCTCGTCCGTGAATCCTTTGTCCATGGTGGACAAAGGACTGGCCCAGACGTGGATACCAGTGTGCACGATATCGCACATCTTGAACACGTGTGCGTCCCATGAGATACGGGGTTTGGCGTGCCTATTGTCTATTAGGAACACGTACGCCCGGAACAGAGATTAGCGTGAACCAATGGAGGTAGCAAGTAGACGACGAAAGAATTTTACGAGGTTGGAATTAATAGGCCGAGGTATAAGGAGAAAATCTGTTTTTCTTCTTCTTTCCTTTTAAATTACCGCGGATGGAAGAGACACGACGAGATCGTAAAATCTGTTAAGCGTCAACGTTTGTGTGCTTCGAAAGAAGAAACGATAATTCGAGACAGAAAGAGGTGGATAAAGAGCTGGAGATCTGATTTAAGAACGTACAGCAATTTGGAATTAGTTCTTCGTTTGTAAAATCTGCGATATCGTTATTTCCCCAGTCATATGGGAAATATGGGACAGAGGAGAAAAATTTTATCACGGAATCACATTCGAGATTACAACGAGCAATTTGTTAAGAAACACACACATTTTACTTCGCCGTGAATATAACAGAGAACTGACAATAAAGTCGAACAACGTATACCGATGATTGGTAAAATCAATCCGCAGAAGATTTTCAGTAATTCTGATGAAACATTTTATTTAGCAGATCAATTCGCATAATGGCGTTTCACAAGTTCGCTGTGCATCGTGTGTGGGTACTTTGATGACGCTAATTTCAGTTCTATCATTTGTGTACGTGTTCCGGAACAATAATAGCTTGGTCGAGCTCTGGCGCATTCAGTCGCATATACAATAGCACTTCGTTGCATTAGCGCACCTGTGTTAATTGTATTTTATCCGGCTAAAATACTACGCTTCGATAGATCGAACTTTCCAAATCCAAATTCTTAGACCATAGCAGGTCAAAACCTCAACCGAGTTGTATAGAACAGTTACGATTTCCTCTATTTATCCTAAATTGCATCTCTATTTCTTTTTAATCTTTTTGCTTTTACGCACAAATAAATACACAAATATTTATTTTAAAAGATAAATTCAGATACGCTGCGACTAAGTAATTTTTCTCGATGAAAAATATTTTCCTCCAAATCTCTTGTATCCGATCTTACGGAAGAATTAAAAACTCGAAATGAATTCTTCTTGTGACGATATTCTTGAACGATATCACGTTTCTCGAGCGAAATGACAAACGATAGTCGTTAAATCAGAGGGGATGCAGTTACGAGAGGACTGCATTTCTGCTTACTAGAAAGTGCATCGAGATGCACTTACGTAAGCAACGACCTATTACTTTAAGGTACGGTGACGCTACAGAAATTATCGGTGAGAATGATTATCAAAGCACCGAGTGGTCCTATTAACAAGCAATTCAACATGTTAATTGAACGTCTCCCAGATGGGTGCCTGGAGAAGCGTCGTTTCCTATACGCGACCAGGCGCAAACGAACCATCCATCTGTCGTTAAATTGCAATCAAATAAAAATCAAATCAACTATCGAATACGACCAATTTTCCCTCCATTTAATTCGCTTCTTTCGATCACCAAAATGGCCAATATACGGAGTATTGCCTTAGTTATTTCATCATTTTTCTACTACAGTGCTATTCAATTTCAGGAACTTTCGACTCCGATTCGCGAATTAACAAAGGTAAAAACTAGAATAATGAACTTTCAAGAGTTGTTCTGAAATTAAATATTAAATGAGTCGAACGCGAATTGTAATACAATAACGTGGTTCACGACGGCAAAAAAAAAAAAAGGAAAAAAGTAAGTATACTAAATCAGTGAAACTTACCTTCTAGCCGTGAGAACGTCCTCGGTTCACAGCTTCCGATCTGGTTAGATGATCGACTTCCGTTCGCTATTCATCAGCTCTCGTTTTCTTTACCAGTAGACAGTCTCTCACGAAGTCGGGCTCGAGCGAATAACCGTGAAAGTTTTGGGAATCGAGCCGGAAAACTCTTATACTCGCGTAGACACTCACACCTCGGTAACTCTGAAAGTAAAAGAACGACTCTATTAAGCATCGTGCTAACGCGATTAGACTCGTGAAATTTTCTTCCATCGTACCATCTATCGTACCATCTATCGTAAGAAATAATTGGACCGCTATAACTAGAAATTTGTAATTCTTTCCTGAAGAAGCTCTTTCTTTCTTTCTTAAATTATATCTTCACAGACATGTAATTCGAACGATCGACGATCGACACGATGCGACAACGAATATGACGATAGGTGGTAATAACAAATTATCGATAACTATTGTGGCAATTAATCAACAGAGAAATTGTGTATTGCGCAGAGAGTTACACGGTCGTTTAATTAATTTAATTTATTGACGAAAGTAATCGTGTTTTAAGTTTTCTTTCGTTCAAATGCTCGGCTAAGTAGTATCGACCGTTGCGTGGTCAGACATGCCGTGTCACCATCTTCTTCACAGAGAAAATTAAAAAACGCTTATAAATCTTTGTCCAAGTTGTTCTTGCAGAATATTTTACAGTGAAGTATAGAAATAAAAATAGAAATAATAAATTCCGAAAGCTCAGATATTTGGAATCCGAAGGGCTTCAAATTTTCCAATATGTCAACTTTCGAATGCAAACTTTTCAAAGCAATTTTATTTTCTTACTTTTCTTACACG
Source organism: Bombus affinis (assembly GCF_024516045.1). Classification (NCBI taxonomy): domain Eukaryota; kingdom Metazoa; phylum Arthropoda; class Insecta; order Hymenoptera; family Apidae; genus Bombus; species Bombus affinis. The sequence goes on along the minus strand of NC_066355.1, from coordinate 10,255,698 downwards.
TTCCGGCATATTCAGGCATTCGTCTATTTATCCTGCTATTAATACATCGTTGCCCCTTAAATAACATAACTAAACAAACACGGCAGGACTTTATTTCGCGTTCCAAACGTAGAACGCGACTCGGTAATTATAGGAGATGCAGGCGCGTGCACGTAACACGGAGGAAACGAAACTTTTGCTCACGCGATTCTTTTCATAGAGAAAACGCACCGAGAGGGAAACACGAAAGAGGGGAGGAGGAGGAAGGGAGAGAGAAAAGAGAACGAGAAACGAATCGTAAAAAGCTAGAAGGCGAGAGAAGGAGGAAAAAGAGAGGAAATCAGATTTGTCTCATCGGACTGTTCGTATAGTACTCAACAAAGAGGATAAAAGCGAAAAGGTGAAAAAAACCTTGAACGAAGACGAAAGGAAAAAACGAGGAGACGATAACAATTACGACCGCGTTCGCCCTGGCCGATTTATGATAAGGATAGGAACGACAGTGTCGCTGCTGACTGCACAGATAAGGCAACAATTCTATTAGCCACAGCATAATAGCTCTGACGTGCTGTAATGCCGTCTCCAATTTGCTTCTTTCAATAGCAATTTCTTCACGGAATCAACTGCATATTACTGCCAGAGTAATAGAATTTTTCAGGGGAAATAAAGATGGCTGGGCTAACGTAATATGGAAAAGAATGAAAAGAATGTGGTCTATATAGAGATGCGCGAGATAGAGAAATAAAGGAAAAGCGTTTGAAGCGAATATCCGAGGACTGTGTACGAAGAAGGAATACGAGATTCAAACTAAACGTGGCTGAACGTCTCTTACAGATATCTTTAACGGAAGAAACAATGTAATAGAAAGTAGAAATAAAGGAATTATGATTATTTTCATTTTAACGAAGTACGGCATAGATATTCGATACAGATCTCGAAATTTTCGATATCGACTGAAAAGGAATATAGAGATTTATTCACACCCGGTGTATTTTAAAATGCAAATCCCGAAACGTAATAAAGCAACGTAAATACAACGTAAATTAAACAAAGATTCAGCAAACAAACCATGAAACAGAACAATTCAATTTCCCTTTATGATCGCGAATAATTGTAACATTCATGAAGCCTGTATTTACAAAATCGTATCAATTAATCCTTCTACAACAACGTAAATCTTCGTCTGTCATAGATATTACGACGACTAAAAAACACACGAATCATCGAATATACACCGCCGTATCGATTAATCTCTTTTAGTTATCGCGGTGCTTCCGATTTCCTGTATTATTTCGGTGATACTAAAGATATATAGTTTGTTTCATTTTTCAAACATAAAATCAACAAGGTATTAACCGTTAAATAAACATATGCGATACTTTTCTTCGCATAATCCAGAGAAGGGATTAAACAGGAAATATTCCGAGAAGATTTTTTTATTATTTTACTGCTGAAGCGTAAAATCAAAATGACTTTATACAAAACATTCCAAGAACTCTCCAAGATTAAATACAAGATACTTCGAAAGTACTATATTTCTGTTTTTTTTTTTTTTTTTTTTTTTTTTTTTTTAATAAATTGTTCAAGATACCTAAATATCCGCAAATAACAACAGAAAATAGATAGAGACGCACTCGTCATACGGACGTATATTTAAAATAACATTCGTAGGAGAAGACAAGCGAAAATATCCGGCAAAATTAATTGCGATAGCTGGTAACGCGAGACTGCACGATTTCGCAGGATTTGCCGAGCTGTAACCAAGGGATTACGGTTCTTATTCGAGACGACAAGAAGCCAGGACTCGAAAGGTTTAAATACGGCGCGGCTTCGAGCGATACGGTGAAACGTTCAAAGATCCGAGACAAGCGGAAACAGGAAGGCAGACGGTCCCGGACATTGTCAGTGCGCGTCAACGACACCAGGAACACCGCTAAACGCGGCTGACCGTGGAACATGCACGATAAAACCCCGTCGCTGCCGGCTTAACGACCCAGACGTTTCGCCATGCTAAACCAGCCGGATTCAATTCTACTCGACGCGCGCCTATCCCAGCGAGTAAGGCGGGAAAATGTTTTTACGCGACGCGAAAAACGCGTACTCTTCTCTTCTGAAGAATTTTATCCGGAAGAAATAATTCGCACCTCTCGTGGAGCTGGTGGTGCTTTCTAAAAGAAACAACTGCCAGCTTTTACCATCTCTTTTTATGTACAAAGAGAAAAAGTTTTAGGTTTCACACTGTCGTGTGAATAAGAGTGGATCGCGTATTATTTTAGCTTGAAAAAAATTGTTTATATTTTGCAAGGATTTGGTTAATTATTGTCGATATATACGCGACGGTTTGCGAGAGAGGATTCCAAGCTTCGACGATCTTTCTCTGTGTAGAGGGATGCTTTAGATTTTCGCAGTAGAAGTGGATAAGGGTTGATCATGTATGAATTTAAATCGTGTATAAGCAAAGAAAATTATTTATAAATCGCGGAGTTGGTTGGATTTCGTATTTTTTTCTATGGCATTTTTCAAGGTCGCAGATCCTGGCTTTTACGTTTCGGATTTAAGGCAATCGATCGTATCCAAAGGCTATAACGTATCGATGGGGAAAAATATAAAATCGTGATAAAATTTGATTTTATATGACATTTTTTAAGCGTTGCCTGAAATAAAGTATTCTTCGGTTATACCGCGGTTGTTCATACTCTTTAACGAGTTATTTCTTTCCTTTCGCGTTCTTCTTCGACGTGATCGATAATTGACGATAGGGCGGAATTGAATAATTGATCTTGGCTCGTAAAATTCAAGCACCGACCTAATACGATTAATAATAATAACATGTTGGAAAATGTGATGCATTTATCGTAGCTTTAGCATGACCGAAAACGAAAGCCGGGAGCAAACAAAGGAAGGAGGCGGAGGAAGCTGATACTTCTTCGGCGAACCTAGCTATTCGTCCTGAATGTGATTAATTTGATCGAACGAGCAAGTGAGAGATAAAGAGCCATCCATCAACAAGAGCAAGCTACGTCAAGCTTGCTTCCTCAAATATTAACACAATGGCAACATGGTTCGGCGGTAACAAGCTCGGTGCTTCCCTGCTCGTGAGCCGGAAGAACGAACGACAAGACAGGAAAGAACCGTAGTTCGAGTGTAAATTCGGTTTAACAATTACCTGGCCGATAGCTTTCGACATTGTCATATTCGCGTGTCCATTCGTCAATTGCCAGTTCGAAGTGTATAACGTGAAAATGCAAATGATTCGTCTTAGCTAACCTAACGAGGCTTGTACGCTATCTTCTTATTTCCAGAAAATAGATATATCGTTGCGTTTTTATCCAAATTTTTCAATATGTTACGCGATGCCTTTTAAGTTGGTGCATGCAACGAAAATTAGGCCAACACGGATCAAAAACATCGTCGGAAGATTAAATATTTGCCACATTCACTGCGAAAGTTTTCGCTGCGACGCGTGAAGCGCCACGTCCGCGTTTAATTCACACTAACGAAGCAACACACGACGCTCAACTATAAATATAAACAGTTCCAATTATTCGCAACAACTACCCCCGAGAGATACAACAGCCACAAACGATTTAAATTCTAATCCGGAACAGCTGCTGGAAATTTCCGCGTCCAAGGGGCGGTACAGTGGCGCAAGCAACAGAGGGAACTTCGACAGCTGCAGTGAAAGTAGTTCGGCTCAAGAGATTCGTGTTTGCTCGTAAGCCTCTGCAAGACCGTTTGCGGTCACCCACAACAGCAACGACGAAAACTCGACTAGTAGCGAAGCTGCCTTCAAAAATAGGATTCGACCAAAGAGAATCTCTCTAGAAATCCTCGGGATCCACCTCGTCTCGCACAATTTACTATTGTTTATAGTCGATACTTTCTACAAAATGCAATAATAGCTATATATTGGATCTCGTTTCACGTAAATGGAAATATAGCGAAAAGGCATATGAGAAAATGCATCGGTTAAATAAAGATCTATTTTCATATCTACACTCTACGTGTCTCAAAAAATACAGAACGCTACAGAAAAATACCTCTTTATATTTTTCATGGAAAATTGACATTGTTATAGAAGAAATGTTTCGTATACATTTTGAGGGAAGTCTCGAAGTATGGGGCGCAGGAACGAAGACTTTGTATCATATATTTTGCAGAAAACCGCAAAAAATCTTAAGAAACGAATGCTTGTAAATCGAAGTAATTTTTTCAAGAAATTACAAGTGATTTTTTATCTGGAGCAGAAATCTCGTGAAAAATGCATAATCGTCAAATTCTTGGCTCAATTGTCGATGAATGTGGTAACGTATTACATCAAGAGAGAGACAAGTAACGGGATAGAGATACGAGTTGCCTAGATAGAACGTCATCTGGAGAACTCTCATTAACAGTGAAATTGCAGGTACTTAGTAGTTGCTGGTGTCGAGCAGTTACTGGCACTTAGTAGTTACAGTCAGTAAATTGGACGTCGCTAACTTGGCGTTGAATCAAACGCTTTGAATCGACACCTTCGGTCTAGGATGATGATCGAAGAACTTCAAACTTTGCTTCGAGTTATATATAATTCATCGACGTTTCATAGAAGAAGAAATTTTTGGAGAAGCCTATTGGAAGGACTGTTCAAAAATAAAAGTTGAGAAGATCGCAGAGAAACATTATATTTCAATCGTCAAATTTTTCTAAAATTCCAGAAAGGGTTTATCGTTTGCGATGTCAAGGGAGAAATAGTTTCACGTATTTTTCACCATCGATATTTTCTAGCAAGCCTGGTATTATCGTTCTCTTATTCCAAGAAAAGTCCAAGAGAAAATATCCGACTTCTGCTCATCCCAGAAGAAGAAAATCCCTAAAATCCCAAAGCCAGCTTCGCGTAAATAATACGAAAATGTTTGCCACATAAAACACCATGATATTAGAAGGTAACGTGTTGCTGCCTCCATACTTTTTTTAGTATTAGACATGCCGAAACGTTACATAACGATCAGTGAAGACAGAGATAATTCTATTTACGTCACCGTCAATCCAGATTCTCCATATATATGTAAACGATATCCGAGGAAGATAATTGCTTCCTTAACCATCGAAGACAAAGTAAATTCTTCTAATTAGATTTGTAACATATTGAATTGCGTAGCGAGATGAGTCTAAATTTAAACAATGTATATTTTAATTGATCTACTCTGGTCTAAATTGATCTAAATTGGTGCAACTTGGATAGGATGTAACGTTTCTTTTTCTCAGGAGACCAAATAATTCTACATCGACGAAATGACGAAATTGTCAAAGAGATGACGAAAAATCATCGACCATGAATAGTCCATACATTAATTAAGAATAATACGCGTAATAATAATAAAACGGAGAACACATCCTTCAATTTAGCAGTAAAAGCGGAACGAACTTTCCGTCCAACCCAATATTGGCAAAGGATTTAATATTACGACTCGTTCATTAGTGGTTTTTGACATTCCAGAAATATTTCAAAGCTTTATTGCGGGACCTCTATATCTCTATATTTACCAGAGCATTCATTAATATCATTTCCAGGTCTTAATTTCCTCGATTCTTGACGTAAGAAGTAACCGAGCTATATCTCAGAATGAAATTTTTTGACCTATATCGAAAAATCGATCTTTTGATCGTGTGACCTTTCAGCGGCAGAGTAAATAACAGTGCCCCCGACACCCCTTCGATAACCATTAATAAATTATTCCCGATTATATCCTAATCAAATTCCAATTTGACCAGGGATTGCTCCCGTGTTAATTTAATAAAGCACCGGTAAATTCCAGACCTTTACTCGATTACTAAAACAATTTCTGTCCCGCAACCGAAAGTCCTCCGAACGTGCTAACCCAAAACTAGCGGGACCCAAACCAAATCGAAACAAAGTCCAATTACCGCGACCCAAGACCGTACCCAAAATCGTGGAGCAATAAAGAAGACTGCGAGTGGACATGGAATAAGCTCGAACGGGTCAAAAGCAACGAGTAAAACCGATTTCTAGGATCGCTATCACAGCCGTGGCGATGTAAATTCGGCATTGTGTCCCCTTGAAAAATGCCCGCGTCTCTTTTCACGGAGCTTTCCGCTCTATTTTCCCTCCACTTCCACCTCCATCCCCTTTCCGTCGTCGTTTCCTTTCAGCATTCAAGAACGGGGAACGCTTGATCGTTCCACGACAGCCGGAAACTCCGCTTTTGTCCGCGAGTTACCGGTTACCATCGAGCCGTCTCGATCGATTAGGGCGACTGGCTGGTCCTCGGACAGGTAGCGTCGTTTTTCACGGTGCACCCCTTCCTACCACGGACAGACAAGCAAGAGGAAGAGAGATCTGTTTGCTGTGCTGGAAACGGCACTGGCTTAGACCGGTTCGATCGTCACGCGACACACGCTCGATCCTCTCACGCCCCCGAGTCTCTGTGCGCGCGATTCCATCGGGATTCCCAAGACGAATGACACACGTTGCCTTCGAATATGTTACCGATGGACTTTTCCGCAATTTTTTTCCAGGACACTGGCTCGCCACGTAGACGACGATTGAAACGGTCATGGCGCGAGAATCGGAAGAAGAAATAAAATTTTGGAAATTTGCTGGAGCTTGGAAATTTAGTCGGTAGCTGTCAGATTGCGAGGCATTGCGAAATTGACAAGTAGCTTCGCGATTTTTTATTAACACCAACAACTTTTACGAATAAAGTCGGACTTTATTAATTTGCCAGAAAAACGAATACTTGAAAAATCACGAAACATGTAGAAAAGGTTAGTAAGCGTAGTAATAAGTTTTAATTCTAATTCGAACGAATAAATAAGATACGCGTTGTTACGATTTTTCGAAAAATCTGCGATAAAGAGAAGGATTAACTTCGCAACCGTAAGCATTCTCGGTTATTGTTTTCGCTTTAAATCCGAGCCTCAAAATACCCGCCACTCTTTTACGAGCGGGAATGGTTTTTTTAAAACGCTTCGAAAACCATTTTCGTCTAACGCGGAACAAACGTAGTGAAACTTCTATCTCGCGAGAGCATTCGAGGCACGTGTTCCGGACCACGAACCTACAATTACAATGTTGTAAAGTAACTCGAAACGACAGCCATGAAGGGAAAAAGCCCGGCAGAAAATGTTCAGAAGAGCGGCGCAAAACACACTGAGAATTTCCCCAGCTTCCGGCTGCAACAATAGCGACTTTCCGCTTCGAGGAGCACTCCTACGTCTGCCATTCTATCATACAATCTCGTTGTTTCGTTAACAGAGTTAAAATCCCTTCGCGCTTCTTTTAATATCATGCTCGCCGATTAAATCAATGATTCTATGAGAAAAACAATTTTTTAATTTACTTTGCGACTATACATACGTATGTAATTGTAACAACTTTAGCAATTTTTAATGGCGTATCTTGTAGCTAGTATTGGAAATACGTGACAGCTATGAATATCATAAAGTTCGTGAGATTTATTAAGGAAGAATATTTAATACTTTCGCTATGGCGACGTCGCTTATTACAGAACAGCTATTATACAGTAATCGTACTCATACAGAGTTTGATTACTCTGTAATAGTTTGCACAACGTTTTGAAGTAAGCACTTTGCGCATTTATGTATTTTAGTATTATAATGTATGTACATGTAGCGTACAATAGAACTATAATGAGATGAATACTTAAGAGGGAACTCAACTACGGCTACTCCTGTGCGTAATATGTATCGGATACGGTTTTATATAAAAAAGCATTTTACGAATAAACGTTTTAAGCTCGAAACATTAACAGCTTTGACACCCGAAAAATATTCACCACGTATCACGAAAGCCACACTTTCTAAATCTCAAAATTCTTATCTACACGTTTCAGCTTGCTTCGGAATCTTGCTTAAAATAATAAACCAAATAACGATGGACTTTAATAAAGAGAAGAAGGGAGATTCGACCCACTCGTAACAGACTTTCCACGTTGTTTAGGGCTATTACCAAAATGTCCCACAAAATTGCCCCACAAACTGGGGAGGACAGCAAACCCATCTAATGGAGCGGGAGCACCATAAAACTAGCAATAAAAATCCAGGGAAGGGCTCGCCACTAAACCTCCCAACATCGCTACAAATAACATCCCGTACATTCGGCAGAATCGCAAACGGTCAACATCGCAGTTAAAACGTTCCTTTTCGACCACGGAGGTCGCCGGGAAAGCGTAATTACGCTGTCTGTTTCGAAGGGCACGAGCGTCGCGGCGCTCGCGGCGTGCCAGTTGCACGAGCCGCTCGTAACTCGAATCGCCGAGTTTCTCCGCGAATTCTCAAGGCCCTCCTCGTCTCTCTTTCTCTTTTGGTAGGGTCGTATCTCGAGAGCAGTCGGTGGAAGGTTAATTTCGTGCGGCGAGTTGCCACGGAAGAAGCCAGATTACATCGTTCGAATTACTGGGGCGTGAGATTACAGAAGTACTCGTGTTTGAAAAAAAAAAAGAAGAAAAAAGGGAAAGGAGGAGAAAGAATGAGAAAAAGGGCGATAGAAAAAGGACGAAGAAGGAGCAGAAAGGAAAAAGAGGAGGAAAGTTGAGAAGAGAGAGAAGAAGTGGCAGGAAACCGACGGCTCGTTTCACGAGCACCACCGCCATTGTTGCGCCTTTATGCCGGAAAATTCTCACTACCGTTTGTGAATCCTTTCTTCGCCACCCTCCCAAAGCTCCCTTTTTCCCCGTTCTTTTCTCAGATATCGGCCGCGCACTTACTTTACGACCTTGTAATTACGGGATAGTGAGCCGAAATGGACGCGTGCCTCGAATATTTGTACAACAGAACAGCAGGAGGGAAAGAAGGCGGCCGTAAATCTCGAGTTTTCTGCTCGTTGGAGGGTAACGATAAAACTGGATACAACGTGGGATCATGAACGCTCCCGAATCGCACGTTTCTTGATTTATTTCGGTTGAAATGGCCTGCGGTTTGTTACAGGTGTTTCGATATTAGACGACGCGTTTCTAAGCTCATTTTTAGACAGTCACGATTTTAATAAACGATTGTCTGTCGAGATTTTCATTTTTATAACGTACATTTTACGTGATAACTTCGAAATACCGTGAGAATAATTTCATCGTTTATCGCAGACACTACTTCACGTGTCTGACTACTACTGATACGTTCTACTGGCATTAACTTGAAATGCACTTGAAAACACAATAATCCTCGCTGAGAGCGTAACTTTATGATCAAGTAGCGGCACTTATACGTCGTTTGAAAGCTAGTTGGCCAATAAAATGATTAATAAAATAATCTCAGGATTATTGGTTGAAGCATTTATCTGTCGGTCGACTGTAAGAAAATAGGCTGTGTTTCGAAACAACAAATTCAAGGCGAGCTTACTGCAGATTAAACCCATAACTTTCGACGTGTCTCGAGCAGCTGGTTCTTTCCAACGAAATATATCGTAGTCTCTCCTATTCCCTCCACTCGTCTATGACGGTGGTTTAAAACAAAACTCTCGAAATTTCAATAAATTCCGCTTGCCCCTTCGGCCGATCGTTTCATCGACCCGTGAAAAGCTACCAACGTGCATGAAGCACGTTACACTTTACTTATACCATACATTACGGTAACGACCGATAAAAATGAAACTGTTCCGGCAGATATGCCACTCGAATGTGTAACTTCAATTACTACTGAGTATGCAATATATGGAATATTATATTTTATGCCGCAGATCGTATCTTCGAAAAATCATGCAATACGTTGTGTACACTGGTCTGACGAGATATCAGAAATATTTTACGCGGAAAATTCTGCCTTCGAAAACAAATATACATATTATGAAATCAAATAAAATAGCGATCGAAAGGCGTGACAGACACATAGATAAGAAGATAACTCATTTTGTCGTATCAAGTTGATGGTATTATCACGATTATATTTTAACTTTTCGTGAAATAATAATTCTCATGAATTTTGATAATATATCGTCTTGATAATTTCATCTCGATAATTTCACGAAAGTTTAAATAACCACGCTAATGCTATCGAAATGCTAATGCATCTTCATAATTGCTTGCATATTTAAATCCTACATTCTACACAGAAATGTTTACAAAGCACGTGAATCTCTTCGGCGAATAATCGACCCTTCTAACGAGTGTATGGACGCGAAGAAAATCTGCCGCTGTGCGAGCAACCCTTGCGTATTATCGATCGAGTTCGAAGGAGGAAAGTACGAAGGAGGAGCGAATTCAAGAAACGTGATACCCGCGATCAATGCAAATTCCCTGGAAATGAGAATCGAGCGATGGAAGAGAAACGGGGACAAGCAGGATGACAAGGGACCGGCTTCGCCATAAGAAGGTTCGGGCGAGGTCCGAATGGAAAACTACCCTCGTACTCGGTACAACTGGGATTGTCGTAGGAGGATGAGCTTTCTCATAACGAAGTTTCTTCCCTACCTTGCCACGCGATGCACGTGCGATCCCCCGAGCATCTCTTTCTCCTTTCCTTTCCCCTTTCCTTTCTTCTCTTCGTCTCCCTCTTTTCTCCGGATCTTTAAGGTTGCGCAGCCGTTGGTTAATGGATTTAACGGTTCAGTCGGAAACTGGACGAATCTTTGTTCGCTGCGAGACTCTCAGGAATCAGGGAAAGCGAAGCATGTCTCTGATACACAAGGTGATTCCGCGAACAAGAATTGTAACGAGCAAAGGGGTGAGGAATTAGGTCGCTGTTGTCAGATGTATTCCGTACGTGAGGCTTTTTAGTAGAGGAAAATGACCGAGTACGATCGATTTCAGTTAACTGCAAAGAAGATTGAATTATATCGAATTACGTATTTCATTTATGTATATCGGAGTTTGTATTGGCGTTATTCCGGGTTCTCCGGATCGACATTGTCGTCGTTCGCATTTTATTAATGTAAAAATTAATACAGAGCGCTTGATTTTATAATCTACTGCGCGCCTTGAATTCTTAACAAAATTTATGATTTAACGATGCATGGGAGAACGATTTATAGTAAACAAACGACCAAGTTATTCCATTATCAAAGATAACTTCATGAAATATGAAGGATATTTATAAAACTGAGGAACAGAAGCCTACATGAAGATTCATCGGATAAAAAAAAAGAGCGATATATTTTTAGAACGACTCTCCTCTCGAAATCTCCTAGCACGCAACCCTTTATTCCGCAACTACGAGTAATTTTTTTTTACGAAGAGTCGTTCGCTATCCCGGTCGACGGGACCACCCCGTAAGAAGGATTTATGGGGCCAAATGGACGGGGGAATGAAAGGCAAAGGCTCGTACGCCGTTGAAGCGAGTTAATTAAGACTCGCCCACCCCCTCTTGCCTGGCCACGGAACTTGCTAACTACGTTTCACCCCTCGAAGCTGTTTTTTAAAGGGCGGCTCGAGCGTTTGTCGCGGTTTAGCCGGTGTACTGCCACGAAGAATTATCTCCGATCGTCCAGCAAGGTTTTCTAGGAAATACAGCCTGAATACCATAGACCGAGGCTTTTACACTGGTGTAAGAACAAACAGGATGAACACGCGCGCCTCTTTTTGTCCTTCGAGTCGATAGGATTAATTTCGGGTTTTCCGGATTGCCCGCTGTGGTCGGTGTACAGACTCGTGATTAAATAGCGGATTTTCCGGACAAACCACGTGGTTTTGTTGGAAGATAGAAGGTTCGACGAGTAACTTTTCCAAGATTTGGAGATTTCACTTTCGGAGATCTCGCGACGCGTGTCAACTTTAAAAAATAGAACAACGTCTCAGAAGCGAATAGATAAGAAATGATTGTTAGATAACTCATTTGAAATCGATAGTTTACTCATAGGAAATAAGATATGCAAATGTGTAATCTGATGGACGGAACACTGAGTCAAGCAGTGACACGAAAAATCACTTGTCATCGGACACTTGCATTGGTAATAGCTACTTTGAATAGCAAATCGTAAGAGGAACAGTTAATGACTCACGCATTCATAAAATAAATATTTTACTTTGTAATTTAAATGTAGATAATAAATAGATAATCCTTAGAATAATGTAATTTAATAACTAACCGTAAGAGCCTCTGATCATTATCAAATAAAAAATTTGATTCGAGAGAAACTTTGGCCAACTCATCAGCCAATGTCTGTTCCCCTTAAACGAGCAAATTACGATATCCATGGCATTCCAACGATGAACCGAGCCCCGGAGAAATTCCAATATCCCACGTGGCAGTCAAAGTAACTGGAAATGATGTGCATGGTGAAAAAGGGTAAATGGAAAGTGGAAGCGCGTGTACACGATGGTTTCCCATTGATTCCTTCAACCCTTTATTTTCTCCGATACGTAACGGTGATAATACTGACAAAATTCAAAGGATTCTAAGTTAATATAATATCTGTTAAGGTAATAATACTCGAGAACTTCAGCCAGCAATTCTCCATTGTGATTCACCTGGTTTAAGAGAATACCGCGCGTTCCGCGTCTATCCTTTAAAGGGATCCCGTCTTTTGTCGTCCAAATGTTCCACCGTTCGCTATTGTCAATTTAATCCCGCTTCCTCTCCTCTAATTCGGATTATTATTTAGTTACACGCGTAAATGGTTCATTGAGGACTTGAAACGAGATAGGTAAGACTGTGCCTTGCGAAGAAATAGCTTAATTGTGTTTATTTAATGGCACGATAATTTGCTTTGCTGTTTGCAAGACAAACCCCTTCCGAATGAAAGATGACTGTGTAATTAAATTGTTAAACAATCTGTACAACTGTGATCGGTATTTATTGGATGTTATTGGTAGAAGAAATCGATCGAAAAATTTTAGAAAAGTAGAAAATAATATACAGTATGTGTTCTTCGGGCAGATGGCGCAGCTGCAGGGTGATTCTACGTGTAAAAGTAAGTCGGAAAGAAGGAATAATACTTTTTCGTTTGATGCCTCGTTTTCGAAAACGTGGAGAAATAGACCCAACCTAACCTAAACGTAGGAGAAATAAACCACGTGGCTGAAGAGAAAATTGAAACATTACGGAAATACGATATTACTTCTTTCCCTCGATGTATCATTACACGTAGAATCGCCAGCCGCCCGATCGTATCAGCCATATGGCCACGTTCCACGACTTCGAAATTTACTATTTAATTTGAAGGAAAGTAATCAGAGCAGATCGATATTTTCATTAGAAGCCAAAGGAGTACGTTGAAAAATGGCAATAAATTACAATACTCGTAAACAAGTTAATACACAATTATCGAAAAAGGGTTCCGTACCACGCGAGGGTTTGTGAAAAGAATACCACGGACAATCGTCAAAGGAAGAGGCGACTGAACGAGCGTTAGTGCGACCGACCACGCGAGGGACATTGGCACGAACAAAAAAAAGAGGAGGAAAATTGAACGATCCGCGTCTTTCACGGGGCTCCTTTTTAATTCCACCCTTTCGGTCTGGCTGGGATCACAATCGCGTCAGTAATTAGCCACGTCACATTTAAGGGATGGTTAGAGGGGTTGAAGGACCTTCGTGAAGCCGCAACCCCACGGTCGGTGAACACGCGAAATGAAAATCAGGAACGTTCAATCGAGGGTGCATCTCATTCTATGATCTACGTTTCTCCTGCTAATGTGCCTCACCTTGATGCACGAAACTTCCTTTGTCATTCGGTGGAAGGGTGTGTATTTTTCTTTCATTTCAAAGGGAAAGGAATTCGTACGTGTTACCGATAACTCGATATCACGAGCTCCGCGAGTGTCTCGATTTTATACAATGGAGAAAATTTGAACGATAGCGTTCGTGGAAAGGCGATCGATAAAGTTGAAATATAAAGGAACATCGCGAACTATCAGGATTTTGATAAATTTAGAGGTCGAAATTGTATCCTTTGGAATATATCGCGAAGCAGCGAAAGTAGCGAGAAATTTCTTTTTAATTGTGTTTGGTCGAACAGGCCATCCAGTGGTGTAAAAAATTCAAAAATTTCATACCAAAGTTCATAAATCATCAAAGAGAAACGATCACAAGGAAGAGCAATAAAACTTAGACGGAAATGAAATTCGTCAAAGGAGAAGAGCATATCTACCGGACGAAAAAGGACACTCGCGTAACAATGGCGTTTCGTAAAGCGGAAGCAGCGAGTCCGGAAGCAACGAACCCAATTTCCCAACACGCGACAAATATTCAAACCGACGAGCAGGCAGCGGCAAAAAGAAGCCGGAGATCGAGTGGCGGGGAACTTGTTGCGCGACAACGTAATCACACGGATCATTGCATCGACCCAGAAACCGGAAGCGACCGCGACGTTGACGCAATAAGTCGATGCTCGGGAACGCGGCGAATCCTCGCCGACGGAATGGATTCGCAGCCGTGTCGCGGGGAAAAATCGCGCATGTTGGAAAATCGCCATTAAAATGCTAATTTTATGGCTGGGTTTATTCGAAAGAAATTGGCTGCGAAAGCTACGAAAACCGCCGACCGAGCCCGCGGAAAGAATTTCTCGTGGAAGGTAAAAGCAAAGGGACGACTCTGATCTTCCAGCTTCTTTTATTCTCCTATGATTCATGGCTGTATTATGATAGCAAACGGCTGGCAGAGGATAAAGCAGCGAAAACGCGAGTTACGCAGCCCTCCGGCTTCCTCGAGATGTAAAGTCAAGATGGTGTCTCGTTTGTCGAGACTTATGCATCGAACGAGCAACTCTCCTGGCCTAAATCTTCCCGAACAAACTTTCTATTGCTGTCAAAGTTACAACCGTACAAATTTTTTACTTTTATTTCATCACCCGTAGCGAACTAGGTCGTTCACGTTCATCCGAAGAATTTCTAATTACACGCACTTGTCGATGTCTCTGCTACATTGTACGGCCATTCGTTTGATCAAACGTACGAACCTCCTTCCCACAAAAAAGGAAAGTCGAGAATACAGAAAATAAAAAACGATCCTGAATGAAACCAGTGAGGCTGAATCAAACTAATATTTTTTTAAAACGTCTATGGTATAACACATTCGAATCTATCGAAACACCACAGGTGCAGTGAGATATCTATTCGAACGTAGAATAATAAAATCGAAAAAAATTACAAACGAAATTTCCAACGCAAAATCTACCGTTATTATAATAATTATTATTACACGTTACATTACATACATATACGTGACATCTATCTCAATAAACACGAAAAAGCCAATAAGCGAGCACTGTACTCTCTTGAAATTACACCGGCGATGTCGTAGTTATCGATCACGAGAATAGCCGGAACCAGAACCTGCAGATGGAAGCTATTTCTTTTGGGTCGAACCGAACCTAAGAGCAGATTCGTATGAGACCGCGATAATCCTTGGATTTACGCGTGTGCGTAAGAGGAGACACAGTACAGAGACTGTAGCCACCCACGGCACACGCGAAACTTTGCTTTTATCTTCACCGTGAACTTTCTAACACGGCATGAGAGACGTCGAGGAGGTACAGAGGGGAGCACGGTGAGAGGAACGATAAATTTTGTCGAAAGAAGCCAGGCACGGACCAACGAACGTAAAACGCGGAGATCATCTTATTTCCACGAAACAACCTCGCAGGATCGGAGATTCTGCCTGTATTAGGTATCTACTTCTTCTTCTTCTGCTTGCTGCTCCTCTTCGTTTTTCCTCGTCGCAGGAAATATCGCGCTGTAAGGGACACGAGTAACTTGGGAAAATTCGCGTGTAACGATAGCATCGTAGCTATTTTTCTCGCGAGTGGATAAATTAAAAACCACCGCGGGAACACAACGAGCGTCGAGAGAGCGTTAAGATTTTTTGGTAATAATATAAAACTACCTCGTAACTATTTTTCCCCCCGCCAGTGGATATAAAACCACTGTGCAACCTATGAAGCATTGAGAAAACACTGAGATTTTCAGCAACGATATAAAGTTTCTTAAAACAGTTGCACTGTTTCATTGACTGCTTTGTCGAGATTAAGAAATATTCTTTGCACGATTTGGTTCTTAGTAATCTAAGCGAGCATTTCTTCCTAGTCTTCTAACTCTTTGGAACATATTTTCTCGTCCCTTGAGTCTGCACAACCCCTGTACCTCTTTCGCTTAATTATGTTTCCGACTTTTTCAACAAACTTTTCAATCTTGGTGGAAGAACGTCATCGAGTTACTACTAATACGATTTTCATTCGTCACACTGTGATGTCCTATAACAGATCAAGGGTAGATTCGGTTGTAAAACTTCCTAAGACAACAATCCTACAAAATCGAGTAAACGCTTTAATAACGCCGCTTAAACGATCTCTTAATAGAACGAAATCGATAATCCAGCATGTTAAATCGGATTGAAATTTGCTTCGCGTTTTCGACTCGAACCAACTGTTGGTTATAGCGATGCGTTAGTTGCGCGACTCGATAATGAAAGACGACAGCAGCTGTGGAAAGAGGATGGGAATACAGAGCAAAGTTTGGCGAAAAGCACGGTCCCAAGGAACAAAAGGTGAAGCAGCACGGTGTATCGCGGCGCTGCTCTGTGTCGTCGTAAACGCTTCGTTCCCGGAGAAAATGAAGCAATATGACGGCGGTGGAAAGGGAGATCTCGTATTACTGGATTGCCTCATCGCGAATTTGTTACGGGTGAGTTGATTGTTGGTTAAAGTTAATTAGCTTCTGGAGACATCGGATCTTTATGAATGTTCCCTGCTGCTCGCTGCTCCGAGACAATAAGCCCGTGCTTCGTGGCGAATCCCTTCCTGCGTTCTCTATGTAAAACCGAAACGGTATTACCCGTGTTTAAACCTTCTGGTTCACGATAGGGGAAACAAAAACGAACCCGTGCGCCATGTATATTTACTTACGTTCAAGCATTAATAAATATTGTTTCCTGTTTCTGTGTTTCGAATTAGGTTGGTTCGCAAATTTCGCTTACATGGAAATTACCAGGAGAAACAAAATCAGAATTCTAATGAATTACGAAATGCTTTAACTCGATTCGGAGCTGTTTCGGAAAAATGATTAGCGTTTAATATATTTTACGATACGTTGCTAAGATTTATGTTTTTCTATTTATTTATTTGCTTATTCGTTATGAGAAAAAGAATTCCCAATAGAGCGTATATTGTACAAAGAGGAATATATTCCGTGTTGAATGTGTATAATTAATTTCGTGATTAATAATCTTCTATCATTTTTATACATGTGTAAATGATTAAGGAACGTAAATCAATTTGTAACGATATTTAATTCTAAACGAATTCGAGAGGAACTGATCGAAACGAGATAAAAAAAAGATTCGAATAACTAGCAGCTACCTCCGTGTCAAAACTAACAAATACGATACCTATGTAGTGTCTATTCTCGAGAGTACCTGTCTAATTTAACGCAGCCACGAGCTTTCTCGTCTGGGGACAAGCAATCTACTAAATTAGACTAGCCGTCTGTGGATTGTCGAAACTCGATGCCATTTTTAGCTTTCGTGACACAGGTTAGGCAACCATTTGCACCGAGGTACCTTCGTAATCACACGACTTTCGAACTTTCTCTGTCATTTACAATATCATTTTGCTCCTTCATCTTCTATTGAGTAATAACTCGTGATACAAGACATAGACGACACTTTTGTTGTTAAATGTAATTGTAGTAAACAGACAATTATTATTGAATTTGCAAAAAAAAAAAAAAAATCTAAAATCACGGGCAGATAGAATTTTAAAAGACGAATCCGAAATATCGGACAAATCCCAAAATGTTCCTGTTACTCAAAAATCGTCGAGTACGTTACCTAGCGTCGTTAAATCGAATTCACGCGGAGTTTAACCACGATTCGTCCATAAATTAATGTCATTGATTTCGGCTGTTCCGATCTAGGCGGTAGTAATCAACTGCATGGAAATAATTTTCCTGTGTAATTCGGATAAGTCCGCAATTTACGCAATCTGCGTGTTACGCTGGCGCGTGCATACATCGTTATGGCTAATTACGGTGGGTGCGATACCTTGTAGTCACCATGCACGTGGTTTGCAAATATTCATAGCGTTACTTCGAGCTTTACGCTTCTATTTACCGCGTTTATTAATTTCCAAGCGATTTCGATCGAAAATTGAAGATATAATCGTGGAAGAAAAAAAAAAGAGGCCGCATCTGTGCACGCAAATTGAACGTTTCCGATTATTTCGATGGTCCGTGGTATCACATTGCGATATTCATTTCCAGCTGATGTTTAAACGCGGTCAGATTTATTTTCAGGCGTATTTATAATTACACACGGAGCGGGAGAAAATGAAATCCGATACTTTTTCATTGTCTTGGTAATTATTGTTGCGTAACTTTGTAAACGGATTTGCTCGTCCGGTGATAAATGAAACGGATTAACCTTTGAAGAATATCAATGTTGCTCAATGTTGTTTGATTAATAGCATTTTCTTTGTTTTCCGGCAAATTCAAATTCTGTATTTTACGTTATTAATGATAAATTATTGAATCAAACAGAGGATTTAACGCGTTTTCCTACTGCTAAAATATAT
Source organism: Bombus affinis (assembly GCF_024516045.1). NCBI lineage: Eukaryota > Metazoa > Arthropoda > Insecta > Hymenoptera > Apidae > Bombus > Bombus affinis. The sequence continues at coordinate 10,237,266 of NC_066355.1, read as the reverse complement.
TCCCTTCTCGAAATCAATATTTCAAGCAATAATCCTTGATTTAACGCTCCACTTACTGTGTGTTCTATAATTGTTCAAATTTCCTCGTAAAATCCCTATAGAGTACTCGGAACTCATTTTCCAATGCCACATCCCCTGAACTAGTTCATTAAATCTCCACATTCGGGCCCCTAATTTCTAAAGATTCGTCCGACATCCACCAACTCGCCGACTCGATGACTAGATCTCTCAGCTACCCGATCAAACTGTCAACTCCTGACGACACGATACGTAATTTTTTCAAAAAAAAAAAAAAAAAACTCCATCAAGCAACAATCTCGTCGATTAAATTGCCAGGCCTGCTAAGCCTGCCGAATTTTCATCCAAAGCCCTAATTTCTCATCACACAATACCCAATTTTCCCGACAACTAAATCCCATCAAGCCACAATCTCATCGGCCGGATCAGACCTTCCGCCAGCTTCCGAATCTTCGAACGAATCTCGACAGCACAAAGTGGTAGCTCGAAACGAACTCGTCCAGGTTGAAACGGCGTGAAACGAGTTCGCGAGACGATGGTAACGCGACTCGATATCGACAAATCTTTTATTAATGCCTCGTAGAGAATCACGCGGGACAAATCGATGCAGGAATATCGCGAACCTGTTCGCGGATTCTGGCCGATCGCCAGAGCCACGATCACGCTCCACTGGCTTTGCAACTGCACAGTCTCCCTTTAATGGACTCTTCCTCTAATCCCGACCGTGATCCACGAAAAAGGAAGGAACAAGAAAGAAGAGCAAGAAGAGGGCGAACAGGAGAAGAACCGGCCGATTGAGTGTCCAGGTAAAGATACGTGACCAGTTTTCGAGAGCGGATCAGTTCCAGCGTCGTGGATCGCGGTAATTGCGAGGGACCTTTGCCTCCGTTCTGCTCCTGCTTCGCTTTTCTCTCTTCCTCCTTCGTATTCCCTTTATAATACGCCTGAACCTCTTGGGAAACCTCCCACATATACGAATAATTCCTTCTTTGTTGGCCTGTTCGACATTTTGGAAACGAAGAGGTGAATCTCGATAGACTATACTTTCTTCCGTACGTTTATTTTTATCTCTTTCTGTTAGACTTTCATATAGATTTGAATGCTTAAACGTTTGAAAGAAACATAAAATACATGCTTCAACGGAGATTCAATTTTTCTACTTTCTGCAATTTCTCTATTCTACAGTTTCAAAGAAATAGGATAAAAAAAGAACGAGTGACACCATATAAGGACATCGATTTTCTATCGTAATTAATTCGCTCCAAGGAGCACGGCAAACAAATAGGAATTCGTTGAAGGAAACTACGAGTTCAGGATGAGAAAAATATTTGACTTGGAGGTAGCAAGGGAAAGAATTCTCTTTCTTTATTCGCGAGTAGAGTAGAAGCAAATGTCCACGGTAGCACGGTAGAAACGGGTAGGAAGAACCGTATACGGAAAAAGACGAAGAAACGAGGTGTACTAGGATCTTTCGGTCGCGACGAAAGAACGAGAAGAAAACGTTTTCTTCTGTATAGAAACGTGTAAACGTTGACCTTTCGATGGCACACTTTCCCAATGGTGACGGAGGTCTCTCGTGCAGACCTCTGGTATCCTCTTCACCACGTGGCACACATAGTTCAAGATTCGACCTATCGTGTCTCGCGATATTTTACGACGAAACATCTACGAAGAAAGTCTGCCGGAATGCCGAGAGCCCAGCTTCTGGTTGCGCAATTACTTTTACGTCTGTGTCAAGAGTAACATCGTAGAAATTCGAATAAGCACTCGGCTAGGAGCTTCCCCTTCGAAATGTGACAGTCACTTTGTACAATTAGGTTTTGTCAGTGGATGCTTGAAAAAGTACTCGGATAATCAAATAGAGAATTATAGCGGCGTACTAAACTATGGGTTATCAAAATTTATGCAGTCGCTGTTTACATATCGCTTATTAACATCTATAGTTGCAGTTTGAGTAATATAGTTGGCTAATATAGTTTTAAAATAATCGAGCGACAGATGGAAAGGGATCGAGATCGAACATGGCAGAATTTGATCGCTAGACTGTGTACGTTCGTGCGTTTATTGAAGATTTGAGAATGTAAAAATATACATAGCACGCGTAACATACAAAAATAGAGAAAATATCCAAAGTATTCGTTATATTTTTCTCTTGGTAACTGAACCGAATCCTTGGTTAGGCTTCGTGCAATTATATTAAAATACGAATTTCCCCCAATATCCGTAGTTTATTGATCACAGAGTCTTGGAAGAATATCGATACAGCGTAGCGACTCTCTTAATTACAAATATTTCGATTACGCAAACTTCTTTCATTAGTCGACTCGATAAACTTAAAAAGAATACCTACGATCGAACGAAGGCTTCCTCCCTCGTCATTTTAAAGTTCGGGGTAGTTAAAGCATCTTCTTCTCCAGTTGTAATTGCAACATTGGATCGGAAGAATCTTGACAAGATCGTCGAAGGATTCGAATCTTGTTAATTAGAAAAATTTTGGCCACACCGCAGCGACTCGTTTCAGCGACCTTAACACGAAAAATTGTAATTATCGAGCTCGCACGGTAATTAAAGGCCTCGAAAGGACGAGTGTTCGTCAAGTGGAACGTAAAATTAATTGGAGAGATGAAAACGATATCACGGAACGACTCTCGATTTAATTACAAACTTCGCTTTCTTACGGTGACGCCGGTTCGCTCGATGGATTTCATGAATAAACGAACGAAACAATGATCGCCGAGGTTTGTTCCTCTTCGGTCTCGGTCGTTTCGTTTTTCCTCTCTCCACTGTTCTTTTCTTTCCTTTTTTTACCTTTTTTCATTCATTGAAACAGAAAAGAATGACTCGTTAATGGACCGGTAAAGATCTTTCTCGTCGCGGGAAATTCACGTTGCAACGCAAACGCCTCTCAAACGAAAAAGCGAAGACAAAAATTGAAACGAAACCTCTGGTAAACACTTCGACACAAACAAACTGCTAAAACGAAGGGCGTCTACGTATAATTAGAGATCAAAGTAAAAGGTGAAACCCACAGAACCCGGCAAAGGGACTACGCTTTCGATTTCATCAAAATATACAATCGTAGAAAATATAAATATAGATAAATTCTTTGAGATGCTGTATCTACGAGCAATTTCTACGATTTAAGAGTCTCCGGATTTCTAAATCGTCTTTAATGGCCGCGCCTTAATCTCTGACAAAATTCATTTCGTATCTTTCTTATGTAAATGCAGTAGAACGTAAAACGCTACGTGTAAGATGCTATCAACGTGTTATTATGACATCGAAAACTTGAAAAATTGTTACCATCGGTCCAAAGTTATATTTATCTAAAGTACACCGTGATACGACGATTCATAATCCAAGAATAATTCGTTGAATTCGCATGCGATTATCGTACGCGCTTATCGAGCCAAGAGAATTCAGGCGACGTGAAGTTGCCACAGAAAATCACATCCACGAACTGGCGAGACATAATCGTTTAGATCAACCAAGTAGATTCTGAGAGCTAGCGGGTACAACAATAGCGACTACTTCAGGTATTTATTACAACAGTTATTCTTCTACCTGAGTAACCTTTAGGAGATAGCAAATATCGTTCGTACCATCGATCTAGAGTTTCCATCGCGAAAACGTGAATCGAGTAAATAACACTGATTGTTAATAAAAAAATACAGAGTCAATGAGAGAACGAAATTAACTAAAACGAATATCGTGAGAAATTTAACATATTCTCCATTTTTTCGAGCACATCTGCCAGATGATTTTTACGTAGAAAAAACAAAAAGTAGCTGCTGCAGCAACTATGCAACGCGGTCTTTTGATCTTCGAAAAGCGAAACCGCACTGGTGGCCCGTCACATAAAATTTCTCGCGTACTTTCACGGTATCGAATTTTTCTGCGAGCGGCATTAGCATATTATGAAAGCGACAGGTTTTATAAAAAGGACGTTTTCCACGATCCAACCAACAGCCCGCGTGGCCAGACCTCGCCCAACAACTTCGTCGAAGCTTGTCGCTGCTTTCGAGGAAATTGCTTTCGTTAAAAACAGCTGAAGAGGCCGGAAACTAATTCGAGCCCCCTGCCTCCGTATCTCGATGAATGTTACTCGCGACGATTCTAACCGAGCCGAGATTCATCAGTTTCTATTTACTCGAGGAGTTTTCGTCCTCCTTCTTGCCCCTGTGCCCCAGATCGATCCGAGATCCTATCGGCGATCTTCAAACGAGATTTCTTAAATTACAATGTTATTTCTCCTTCTCTGTTCGATTCTTTTCGGGCGAATTTCTTTTCGATGGAAATACTATGGTCGGAGTTATTATCCCCGTGATCGTGGGAGCGTGATTTCTTCGGAGGAAAAGATTTCTTTGTATGTTTCTTGACGATGCTCCACTAGTTAATGGAATTTTCGCTCTCTTTATAATTGATTTCCTTTCAGAAGAATCGATCTCTCTCGATGATAAGACGAAGATTCCATTAAGGAGAAATGTACATTTTCTTTCGAGTGTTTTAAGTAAACGAGCACAAAGATTTAACATTTTTACTTTTCTCGTAATAATTGAATTTTTTCTAAATACGATAAAAATCCTATTAGGAGGAACGTATTATTTCGAATATTTCATATAAAGGATGTGTTAAAAATAAGAGAAAAATCGTTGTTCGTTGAAATATCGTTACTTCGTTTTCGTATTCGAGAAAGAATGAAATATTACTGAATAAAAAGCTTCGTAATCGATATATCTATAAAATACGCGAAAATTTACAATAGCGAATATACGAATGCAACGAAAAAGACCGCTGATAAACTCGATAAAGTCAGCATTAAAAAATAAAAGGCATTTATCTTTTGAACGACACGAATGCGCCTCCATTTCCCTATTTTCGCGATTCAGAACACTCAATGGCAGGAAAGTTAAGTGCAATTTGGCAACACACGGTGAATCAAGAGACTTAGTTGACTTCGAGTTCCCTGAAGTCAATTTCGAACGCCATGAATCGAATTCATCAGTCTTCGTCAACTATCGGCCAAGTTTCGAGTTCATGCAATTCGTATATCGCGTAAAGGGAAAGAGAAAAGGCCAAGATCGATAAATACCGCTACTTACCCGCGTTAACATTTTCGGTAGATGCTTTCACGGAGATGCGCGTATTCGTTTTCCCAACAATTGCCAGTCATTCTCACCTACACATTCACTCCACTATTTGAATACGATAAGATACACAATTCTTTCCCCAATGCGCATTCTAGCTGGAAGTTTACTATATTCTTAAGCTTTCTAGAACGTTAAGAAAATTGTTGTTCCCCGTTACGTAAACGCTACTGTGCAAGCGCATAGAATTAATAACAGAACTATGTGTTTCGATATTCCTTCATTATCAAACGCACTGATCAAGATCAAGAATCAGGCAACTAGAACGTACAAACTGAAAATCTTAATTGAATACTGCATTATATGCGATTCTCAGTCGATGAAAAATGGAATTATAATGGAAATGCTTGTCGGAACATACAAAACGAAAGTCTACCGCTACGAGGCAACTTAAAGAATTTCGCTCACGTTACCAATTTAAGGTGATACTCTGCGTCGTATTACATCGCTATGACACGATCCGCTGATAAGGAAGATCGACAATTGTATTCATTTTCAAGACCATAAATCAATGTTAATTTACGATTCAACGATGGTCGATCGACTACTCGATTTAAGAGACATCTTTCGCGTGATTTCGCAATGTGCTCTCTTTTCGAGCGTGCGAACGACGATCCACTAATTCACTGTCTAAATAATGGCCATCTCGTTTCGCGGTTTCGCAACCCGACGTACGCACGCTGCATCGAAAACGTCGAAGAATGCTCGGCTCTTTAGCGGAATCGAGAATATCTGCCAATTATCGAGGTTGCGTCGACGGATCACGGTGTTTATTAGCGGCGACATTTCGCCAAGGGACTTCGGAACCGCGATCTTTCCGCTGCTGCGAAAGCGTTTCATCGAGATGTGCAATTAGCGAGACCGCAGTGGTAATCGTCTAGTAGCGTTGCTCGATTTAAATAATCCCGACTGTATCTATCGTCTGAAACGACCAATAAATCCATCGATTCGGGACTTCGTTTCGAATCGCGGAGATGGAGATTCAGATGGAAGATGCATTCGAGCGGAGTAATTAAAAGTGCGCCAGTGCTTGGTGTTTAATTCGCAAATGTAAAAGAGATAGTTCGGGGAATAATTAAGTATAATTAAGATTAGGTCGGGTTTACGACGCGCAAAACAGGACGTAATTCTTTTGCTATTCTGAGGTTGAAAGAAGAATTTTAAAAAAGCTAGTTACGATAACAAGTCGACCTTCGCTCGGTCTAAACCATTTTAATATTTATGCGAAAAGCAAATTAAGCCGGGCAACTAATAATTGTTGCAGAGATAATTTACCGCAGAACTTTGGAAACGTTGATTTTCTACTCTCTTTATTTTCTTAACAAATATTCCTAAAGCATCTAGTTTCAAAAATATCAATTTATTCGGAATCGTGACAATGTTTATTATAATTCTGATTAAAAATTCAAACTCTTATTTTTCGGTAGATAATTGGAAATTTATTCCATCGACTAAAGTAGACATTTATTTCATTATTTCGCTAGTTATTGCCCTGACGCGTTATATGGAAGCACAAGTGAAAATCTCTTGCATACTAATAAACGGGAACTTCGTTCGCATTACACGTACGAACGCTACAATTAATTATAACGTGTTTAAACTTTATAATATCCAATCACGTTCACGATGCCGGTAATTCAACCACGGTAAACATGAATTACGTTTGCTACGAAAACTCCATTTCAGTGTCTGGAGCACTGCGATTATTATCATCATTATTGGATATTATATTTAAATAGTATCTATAGAAATTACGCGCTTCACTTTCAGAAGAGGAACAGGACCAAGGATAAGATAAATATTTCCCTGGAATCCAACTAATCAACTCCAATAATGAAATTCTCGATAGAATATTCTCATTAACTGTTTAAGCACGAGTAGATTTCCATAAATCCCTGCGAATGCAAGGAAATGACAAAGCTAAATACAATATCAAGTTGAGTGGCCGATAAACGATTCGTCGTATCTCAAGCTCGATTAAAATTTTAATATCGTTCGTCGATTTGACAGCGATGTTTCATAAAATTGTCGTTTCGACGTCTACCGATGACAGCCGTGTTTAAACGGGCCAAGAAACCCCTATTTTCTCGTTATTCGTCTCGATATCCAGCATCCCACATCCATTGTGAAAAATTCCGATGAATTATGCCCTGAACACGTCAGACGATACAAGCCCCGATAAACACACGTGCGGAAGACGAACGACAAATCAGCGGGAATTATCGAGAACGCGATTCTCCTAACGCGGACGTTTGCCTGGCTGCCTCCGCTCCGGCGGCGCATAAATCCACCACTCGTGTGGAAGGAAAGAATCGCCGCAGTAAACCGCCAACTACCACGAGGGAGAGAAGTCCGAAGCGAGAGTCGAACCTCTGTCTGGGGAACCTCTGTTGGAACAAACAACTAGAACGCGCAACTAGCTCGAGTTAAAACGACGAGAGAGACTAGGCATTTTCTCCGTGGATATAAATCCGGTCACTCGATGTCACGAACGAGCCACAGCCGGGGAAAAACAGAAGGACAGAGCCTCGCGATGGGCGAAAGTTAGCAAAAGGGCTAGGGCTTTTTGGATATCAGCCAGAAACTGGAACCGGCCCGGAGGATAGAGACGAGACTTCGCAGTGGCAACGGTAGACGGATGAATCGTTTCAAAGGACACCGTGCAATGCGAAAAACTGCGGCGATCGTCCTTCCACGGAACGAAACGGAGCAGAAAACTACGGCCTCGGCCAGCCCGACGTTCGTACAAAGAGGAATATCTGAGCGGATCGAGTCAACGATGCGGCGCTCGATGCTTCACCATCAAAGACGCGGACGAATGCATCGAGATTCGAATATTTTTCCAGGGGTTTTCTCGCTAAATTTATTAAAAATATAGCCGATTATTCCATCTGGATCTGTCGTGTCCATTTCTTTATTCGAGAAGTGGGCTATAGTTTAAGCCACGGTATCACGGTTGAAATTTTTCGAACGAACAACTTTGGATGATATTAGTTTTCATACGGAATTAGTATTTGTAAAGTACGGTTGTGTTAGAAATTAAGAGATTTATTTTTTAGAATATTCTCAGTAACATTCGATAAATTACATTCCCAGTTAATGGATTTTTTCACTGAACTTTTAGAAACAAAGAATGGAAATTTCGGTAAGTTAACGAAATTTTGGACGACGATCGATAAAATATCACTCGCGAGACTCTTGGTAACGGTGGTAATTTTTGTCATTACACGAGCAGAAACTTGGGCGAAAGCTCTCGTTGCGTGGAACATTTCACGTTTCGAGTGAGACTCGTGCTTTTTAGAGTACTTCTGTTTTACAAATATATGCAGGGCATACTTGAACTCTCTAAAATTTCACTTGTTATGGTAGATACTATTGTTTCGATAAGAGTACTTGTTACGAACCACTTGGTTTTATTGAGTTTGCGGAGAAATTCGGAGAGTTTTCCCACGTGAAACACGTTGTTTGCGTTTGCAACGACATTGCTATACAAAAGCACTCTGACACCGATTTAGCAACATTACTAATGTAACTTATTAACATTAACAATCCCCAAATAATCGACGATAATAAACTTTTCCAATGGCGTGTAATTTTACTACGTCAACTTCTAATCCGATCAAACGGATCCCTAATAAAATTGCCTAATTGAAAATCATGTCTTATCCGATATTACATACCACATTCGTCTACTTTTAATTCTCCGAATATTTCTAATCTTGTCACAAAAGTGAGTCAACCTACGCACAAGCGAATCACCATTTAAAGACACAAACGTTCTCTAACCAAGCTCGTCAACACTCGACCGGTCTTAATCGCGACAGGGTACGGGGTCTATTAAAATGTGCATCGCGTTTCTATCGATCGCGTCACGCTCGAGCTCGAAGGTGCACGACGTTCGAGAGTCAGTCTCCGAGTCAGAGGCAATTCGAAGGGGAATTAAGACCATAATCCCTGTTTCTACGCGAGCAAATTGATCCGCACGGCCGTGTCGTCTCCGCGAGACGCATTCGGCTACCCATTTCGAACGCGCAGCCTGGAAATGCAATTAGTGCCGTTTGATAGACCGATCAGAAACGAGGAATAAATAAAATCAAGGCACGGTACGGTGTACAGCCTCGCTCGATTCTTCGTGATGCATGTGTATTTCCTACATCGAATCGTGTGGTTTGATCGTATTATAGTTTGCCGTTACCATCTATTGAACCACCTGTTCGACAGACGTACACCGTTATCTTGCATTATCGAGAGAATTGCTCGGTGTTTCGTTCGTAACCGCGAAATAAAAGACAAAGAAAAATGGTGATGCTTGTGGTAGAGTATTTGCGATAATATTTCGTTGGAATGTACGAGGAATAGTGTCAAGTGTTGAAGAAACAAGGCCATGATTTCTTCTTCTTTGGGGATGATAAAAATGTTAAGTTGAATGTTAAGCCTGTTATTTGGAAATCTTAGCTGATACAAAAAATATTAACAAGATTTGCTGTGAACTTGGTAAATGTACGAACTGGACGATACAATGAAAATTCTCCTTTACTCTTGTCCGCGAATTAATGCAAAAGTCTTTGAACTGATAACGTTACGCGTTAGAAAATATATTTATATTCTATAAAGTCGAATCTACCGTGAAACTGACGCGTTAAGTTAAATAGTTAAACACGTTATCCACGTAGCGAGCAAAATGCAAATAACAATCGATGTAACGACGCTATTATATGAATATTAAATCGATAATTATAAGTGGTATTAGCATAAATTTGAAACATAGCGAATTCACTGATACGTGGCTCCGAGAGGACATTGTCGCCATTCTCTGATAATGATTTTACCTATCGTTATCGCGGTTAACATCGTAATTCGATTTGGTATTGAGAGATCGACATCTCTGAACATAAACGTGTGAAGGAACAAAAATTTAATAAAGAAGACAAGATAATGATTCTTATCGGAATTAGTCGCGATAAAAGGTGTTAGGAAACAACGATAATATCTATTCGTAACACAAGCAAATAGCACGTGATAGAACTACTGTGATATTACGTCACGACAATAGTATCTTGATTGCTATCAATGATAGGAATTCCGAATTATATAGCAGCGATCAAAATAGACTATCATTGATATACATGTAATTGGAAGACAGTCACTGTCAAATGACTACGTGGTGACATTAGTTTAATAGTTCAATAGTTTTTATTATTTTTTTTCTTTTTTCTGTAAACATGACACGATTTTCCCAATATATATTTACAATTCAAGCAACATTCTTTCTATTTACAAGAATAGCGTGATATAATAAAATGACAATAGAGCTTTTTGTTTCAACCCATAATTAACGATAATCTTGATTGTATCTATATTTTTTACGTAATAAGATCCTATTGCGCTGCCAGTGACATTAAATACCTATAAAAGTAAATCAATAGCCCTGTGTTTATATCAATTCTCAATCGAAAAAGTAATTGAACACGAGAAAACACTCTTCTCACGCGTGAACGTGTACCTTTCGGTGTTTGTGAATCATTTCTGCTGTAGTTTTACTCGCAAATCGATACGATAAACGGAACACCGAGTGATAAGACAAGCCGCACTGCGTCAACATCAATTATCTATTTCTGCTTGGACACGAGATACCGTTTGGTGAGGCTGAACCAAGCAATCGTCCGATGCACGTTTATACGATTAGTTTGACCAATTTACACGACTGCAAATCGAACTTTAACATTTTGTTTGTCGCTGCAAACAAAATCTTTATTTCCGTTTTTCTCAAATTTTACTTTCCGCTCGAACGATACAAAATATATCGAAATACCTATGTACGTGTGTACGAAAAAAATTTGTAATCTTTTCGATCGGCTCCAATAGTTTATCTATTTTTATTTCTATCGCAAACAGTAGCCTTATCGTAAAATGACGATAAGTCGTCTTTACCAACGCACGATCACGATTCTATCGCTTCAGAACCTTGCAAACGCACAGAACTCTCTTCTCGAATGTCTTATCACTTTACAAGTACACAAAATTACGACATCGTATATCATACTTCATGCTACAATACTTAATCAACCTATCGTATCGCACACCGCTCTAGCATTCTAACGACTTGTACGTTAGCAAACGTGTTAGCTTAAACACACCATCGACGAATAAATTTTCTACGATTCGTCACGTGTCATTTAACCATCGCTATGTATATATTACATTTAGAACATATCAAAATTATCTCGCAGCTGCTTCAAAACTAAACGCTTTATGAAAAGGAATGAAAATTCCAATGTCGACGACTTCTGTTTTTCCTCAAAGTCGCGAACAATACGAAGAATTTGCCAAACAGCAAACTCTCTTAAACAAGTTCGATTTCGTAGCGACAACGTCTTGGTGTTTGACACCTATCGACATCCGAATATCGTAAAGCCACCGTTGCGATGTAAAAGTTTCTTGGTAAAACGCAAACCTGGTTCCACATCGCGTAATAAACTCGAGGTGAAACGTTTTCTCCTTACCAGTTGTAAATGCAACTGTCGTTTCTTCCTTGTAGCCATGTTTCATCAATGAAAAATGCAAATTTGGATGACCGCAAAGGATAAACCGAAACGGACGGCGATATCGTGGCGAACGATCACGATACACTCGAAATACCTCGAGCGCGTGCGAATATTTTCTTCTTCAAAAACTCTTTTCCAATGGAGGCTAGATAGGTCGAGCCTTTAACTGCTTCGTGGATACGTTTTTACGACGTACGTTGGTATTTTTTAAATTCTTTGGGCGAGAAACAACAGAGGATTAAACGTTCAGGATCGAAAATTTTAAAAGTATAGCGACCGGCGAAAGCTTTTCGAGCAGAATTCTTCGTCGAAAAATTGTAGACAAGCCATTATCTCGATCGCTCGTTAATAAAAAGACGTTATATAAAAAGGCGAAAATATAAAATTTTATATTTTTTGCAGTACGATTTCACTGTGTTGTAAAAAAGGATACTACGTCCATAAATATTTCTCGACGAGAAAACAATGGGATAATATATTGTAAAACGAAGATATAAGCCTCGCTTAAGCGAGAAAGAACTTGGAACTCGCTTTCAGACGTATTTTTATCGAGCTCCTCGCGAGATGATACGCTCTATCGGAATATTAGTTTCGAACGAAATCGAAGAGATATAAGTTGTTGGAATCGACGACGCGGAGCAGGAATATTTCAAATAATATTTCCTACGCGTATTGGAACCATATATCCGCGAGTATTGCTTTAATTGGACGGATTCCAATCAGTGCGCGGCAATGCAGAGAACAGATAGTCGCGGAAAGCAATCTATCTATAAAACCAGCAAGAGTAGCTCGATTTTAGCCGGAGAAATCGAAGATTTTCCGGTCAACGACCAGGTTTGCTTAATTTACCCTGACAAATAATTCGAGAAACATATTCGACGCGTATACTTCCTTGGATAATTTATTCCTTGTGCAAATATATGCAGATAGATTAATCCATTTAATCGATATCCCTTTAACTTCTGCAGGGCCGAATGCGTTTCCTAAACTGCTAGAAAAATTGCTTTTCCATTAGTTAGTAAGGCATATTGCGTTTTTGTAAACATCGAGCGTTAAAAAAGTTAATGTAATCGGTATTGGTACGTGCAACAAAAACGTTAACAATTTTCGTGAAAGATAAAACGCTACTATTTATACGATCGTTGTAACGATATCGTTTTTAATAATTTGTCAGACTATAATCGGATTACGAAGTAACAGACTCACCGCAACGCAACAAAAAACGTAAGTATTGCGGCGTTCTGAAGCAACCGACCGAAGGGAAAAAGAAATCAAAGTCAGAGCACCAAAGCGAGGAAAAGAAATCTGTTATTTCCAATCGAGTCTACAGGATATCCTCTTTCTAAATGACGTGTCAACACGCCAACATCGTGTTTCTCCTTTTCGCAAATTACTTATGCATTGGAATATATGATATTAATATACAAATTCGACGTAACATTGCGCGTTATCCGATTATTTGACATTTTATATTTCTCCATTACTCGCTGTTTATCTATCTGTATTAGAAACGCTAAGTGCATCGAATAGATAAAATTTATCTTTCTACTACCTAAAATACGTGTTTTGATAAAACAATAGTATTATTTTGATAAAACAATAATAGATAGTAGAAAGATAAATTTTATCTATTCGATGCACTTAATCAAAATATATGTATATAAAGCGATAAATTTATAAAGGAATAACACCTAGAGTAACTCGGTATCCAAATATTAATAAGAGTCACCGTATATTAGAAGATCGCAAAATCCCGCAACGTGTACACACAGGACGAAAATGTATATAACATTCTCTGCCAAAACTCCATTTCCCAAAACCAAACCCTTATCTACCCAGAAAATAGGACGATCGTTAGGATCCGACTGGAGCGTTTCCACGTTTCAACTGGGTTCCCGTAGCCTTATCGTCGGCAATCTTCTCTGCGCGAACACGCGTACACGCTCGACGGATACGCCTGGAAAGCCCTCGGCTCCGGCTGGGATTAGATTACGGCATAAGCGGCTTATTTATCGCTGCGACGACGCGCATTCGCGAATGCAGCGCAATCAACACGCCGCTAGAAGCATTCCTCGCGTCGAAACGCGAGTTTCGTCGCCGTGCGAATCTCGACGAATCGACGACCAGGCATTCCAGTCCGGTTTTTCCGCGACATTCCAGGCACGCGCGAATTCGAAGCGGAGGAAACGACGATGAATAATTCTCGGCATTTCGTGAGCTGTGTTTTGGGACACAGTCGTCTCGGATTAATGGTCTTTTTCCAGGTAAGCAAGGGAAATGATCTTTCGGTTCTCGAGGGTGACGAGTCAGACGCGGAATGGGCTTGAATTGTTTGCTTTTTGCTTGTACTTGGCAAGTCGGGATATTGTGGCAGAAATTAATTATAGAGACCCGGGATCGAAGAATGCGAGGTTGTTATGGGGTTGATTGCAAATGAAGCTTGCGATGAATAGTGGAGATGCGAGAGTCATTATGCAATGAGGAATATGAATTTTCTTTCTTTCTGGTTGAAGCAATTGTTTGAAATAATTAAACTGTGAGAATATTTGGGAATGAAATTGAAATATACATAATGTATTAGAGAGAGAAAAAGGCAGAAGAAACGAGAGAATTTCTGTGTACCTCAGGAATGGTACTGCTAAAAGAACGTAGTAAATTTTACTATAAATAAATAAACGATATTTTTCTATGCTGCTTGTATAGGATTAAGTCAGGTTAAATTAATTTACATTAGATTCTAGTCGTAATGGTTTATATGTCACAAATAAGACTTGTATACTATATCCACAAACCCATACGGTTTGTGTATGGAGAATAAATAGTAATAATAATTAGAGAAATATTTTTTTACGTTATCTTCTTCGTTGAAAGTAAATGGGAAGTGGAAGTTTCAATCGAATATAATTGCAAATTATTTCGGATGATATAAATGATCTTAAATAAGTACGACGGTGAATTTAGAGCGGTTCTAAAGATCGACTCACGTGATGGAATGCATTAATAGCATGACTCACAGATCGATAGAGAAAGTACAATATATTTTACACGTCATTATAAAATATCGTATCGTTATTGCGCGATAACAGGATCGCGATTGAAATCAAAACATTCAAACGTTTTAGTCTTAAAAGTATGATAAAAAAATGAAGAAAATGAAAAAATTATTTTGCAATATTTCAAGCTCTTACAATAGTAACCGTACAATGACAATTGCATATTCTCTTGTTCTATTCTCTGCAAACGGGGCGCATATTTTCTATAGAAAGGAACACAGAACTCGCGACGAACATAAAGAAACATATTCCTCTTTTATCATTCCATTACGTGAGAGCTGGTTCCTTTCAACGGAAGAAAAGAACAATGTATGCACTGATCATTAACAATATTTCTACAGCTGCAAACTTTATGTTATTTTGTGCCGATCCGAGAAAGCAACAGTACTGAAATTGTAACTCGTTTGAATATAGTGTTCTAGCCTTCTTTTGTGAGAAATTATCTCACGTGCCAAGAATTAACAAGTTCAATGTTATCTCGAGTTTATTTAAGCATACATCAGCATATCTTATATCTTACATTCGTACTTATTTAGCCTTTGCATCGATTTGCATCGTTATTTGTGCAAACATTTTGCAATAGAATGAAATGTGGCACTAGATCAAATTTAATCTAGAAATCTATTTTAATTGACATCGAGTAAATATGTATTCGTCATATTATTACGCTTATCAGATTACGATCGTTACAAAGCTATTAATACTTGGAAAGACGTTAAGAAATATTCACCTCCTATCTCTTCTCATTACGAAATCGAAACAACTACAAACGTTATAATTCATATGACCTCTCTCAGTCGTAATAATCATCGATGTACTTAAAGCGATTAATAATTCCAACAAGACAAACAGCCACTCGTCTCGTTCGCTTCTCTCCTCTGCATCGGCAAATCAAAACAACCACAAGCTTAATTCGTAAGACGGTTCGTTCATCGACGTATTTACGAAGCAATTAATCGCTCGATCGAGACCAACAACATCCACTGACATCGCGTCTTCTAAATCGTACATTCTAATCCATAAAGGAACTGATTGCTAACGCGACCAATTGAGTAATTGTAGGAATCGCAGGATCTAATAACCAGAAGCTTTTCAAACGCTTTTCAGAAGAAGAAAACATCGCAGTACGTCGAAGCAAATGTGATACGGTTAATTAATTCCTTTTAATATCCCTGTCCCATTAGAAAGAAACATATCTATATAAATGAAAGCTGTGGCGCAACGTATGTCGTATAGAGTCGCGGAAAGTGACTGATCAAACGAAGCAATACGACTGTCCCGCGGATTAAACGCGCCTCATCGGCTCGTCTATCGAATAATCGAACCGGATAGGCCGTTTATGGGCTCGCGTGGGCGTCGTTACGTCAACAGAACGACGATTGAAAACGGAGAAACATAGAATGACGAGCAAGCTCCCGTTTCAGGTACAGAGAGCGTGGTGTTTCAACTGAAATACCCATTCGATACTTTTCCACGCGCTTTCAGCGAATTTATCGCGTGCTTTTACATCACCAAACACCATGTGCGCACAGAGGAAGTCGGATGCCAACGGAGGAAGTCGAATGCCAGTGGAGGAACCTTCGAATTACAATTCTCCGTTCGCCTACGATCGCCAGCTGATTCTTTAATATCTGTACATGATCTGAATGAACGGAACGAGGAGAATTTTGTATCGGCGTTCGATATGGGAAGAATTTTGTTTGACTCGGTTCATCGTGGTGCGAGAGACCGCCTCTCGGGACTTATCCGATATATCGACATAATAATAAACAAGCCAAAGACTGAGGCCATGGTAACCTTTGATGATTCGGAAACTTCTAAACTGACCTAAACTAATTTAAGGTAAATTTGTTGCGATTTATCGATATAAGGAAATATAGGCTAGAAAAGAATAACGTTCGCTTAACTTAGAAATTACGTGTTTCAAAGTTGCGTTATTAGACAAGTAATTAATTAACCTGAAATGTAATACCAGAGCTCGATAAATCATCTAAATATAGAACTCGTTACGTCTGCTGATAATAACGTGTCGATTGGAAAGAAAAATGATAACAACGACAGGTAATTTTTCAGAAGATAAAGAACATTTCATGTGGTGATACTTGAAGCTAATTAATGGAAAAATGTTTGATTTATCTTTAAGTTCTATAAGTCACAAAGATATATTTGCTAGATGTTATTAATGAATTTATAGCATAAACGTATCGTCTGACTATTTTATCAGGAGACTGTTTACCGCTCGGCAACACAATTCTATATGATTTCGAACTCCAAACTACGTTCTAGTCTACGAACGACGAATCGTTCCACGACCGAGTTCATTCTCTTGGCAAAACAACTTTTTGCTTTGACAAGCGTTTATCGCTCGAACCAAAACATTCCCTTCGAGCTCTTCTCGAAATTTTTGAATTCTACACGACTACATGAGGCCGTTCTAAGGCGTCCCAGTTAATACGAATTTTAATACGTCGTTTTCTGTTGAAACCTGTTTAGACCGCAAGGAAAGTGACGGCTGTCACGATAACACTAAGAACTATATATAGCAAACTCACCAATTCGCTCATTTTTTTTTTCTTCTTTTATTTTTAATAATCGACAAAGCTCGCAGAAACTCGCAGTCAAACGACTTTATTCGGATAAACCGGATTCTCGTTCGTTAGGCCAAATGTTTCTATGTCGAAAAATGTTTAACCGTATCTTACACAGCCAGAAATATCATTGGCAAATAATCAGCTTGCTTTATATATATATATACGAAGAACAAGTTTGCATTAATTAGCAGGTGAATTTAATTAGGCAAAAGATAAAACGATGTTCGCTACGAGAATGTACGTTTAATCACGCATGAGAAAACATGATAAACGCGAGAATAGATCGTTAGCTGTGAAAGTTAGAAATAAAGAAATAGGAAGGGCGCTAGGCAATTGCTATGCTATTGTATTTTATTCCTTTAATTGTCTGTCGTTATTTTATTTTATTGTGATATCGAGCACGACAATATCGTTTGTTGGTTTTCCATTTGACACGGGAAAAATGGAACATCGATGAAAAACCATTAATCATTGCCGTCGATTAAACTCGCCATATCTTTATACGTTCGCGATTCGAGAATCGCTCGAGATTAGTAGATATACAGGAAGCGTGATAAGCGAGCGGAAAGATTGATTCAAATCGTGTGATCGAGTTGGTTGGCCCGTTAAAGTCAACGAAAGTTTCGCGTGGAAGATAAACCGTCATTATTTGAAACGTCAAACGCGAACTCTGCCAAGGAACGATTATTATTATTCGTTTTCTGTCTATTATCGGTTAAAATAACCGACATAAAAGAAAAACCAAGGATCGAGAAAGGATCGAAACCGGATCGATACAAGAAGAGTGTCGCGATTCGTGTTAAACGTCGATTTAATCGAGACACGAATGAACACACCTATCTACTTCGATATTCGGTCGAGTTGCAATAAATCTTCGCTTTCTAGATATACTATCACCGAGAATATAGCACAACAAGCTTAATAAATCTATAAAACTGGTCAGAAATGTCACGAAATCAACAGGTCGTATCCTAAAGCGATCAAAGTTCCGGTCTACGTGCGGAATTTTCGTACATCGAGATGATCAATCGGTGAAACTTGCTACGTATTTTACAAAACAACGTAAACTTTAACATTTAATCTCCACCCTAAACCAGTCGAAGGAACAGAAAAATGACTTACAAAGTCAGTGAACGATGGACACGACGACGATGATTCAAATCCTTCCGAGCGAGGCACCCACGCGCAGCTCCAGGATAACTGTTTCTCTTACGCGATATTTCCAAGTGCGGGCGTCCGAATCACTCATAGAACACGCGGTTTCACCGAAAATCGGTGCACGAAATTCGATTTTCGTTAGCCGGGACAAGTCACGGAGCCAGATTTACGCTTTCACAGACCAACGCTATCCACGAAGCAACCGGCATACCTGGCGACGACCAGGCGTTAACTGAAAGCGTATGGAGGCCGAAGAACGCCGACCACTACACCTGTGTGCCACGGGGAATCGTAGTAGGAGAGGGCAAAGAGAAGGAGAAGAAGTTTCGTCGAAGAAGGAGACGCCCGCAATGGCCTTTACGCGGCGGATATGTTTATCGTGATAAACGGGACGCGAACAGCTGCTCGGAATCCATTACGAGCAATCGCGAGGAAGAATTTCGACTTGTTCGACGATTTGTCGTTTCCAGAGAAGGGATTAAGGTTCGAAGAGGGGAATCGAGTTTAGCTGGAAAAACGAATTTGTTTTGGTGACTGAGGGAGAAACGGGGTAGAAGCCGAGGACCGAGGGATACGCGGATTTTACGGACGGCTAACTTTGAAGTATTGGATTTGAGTAATTTATGAATTAATTAACGGAATATTTGTAATAAATTCATGAAAATTTAGGAGAAATTGAGAAGCCGGGATTTTTTATTGTATTTCTTGGAGAAGTAACGTGACAGGAGGAGGAACGTAAAAAATTACTAATTCGGTAAGTTGCTGGCGAATTGAAAAGTTCGAGGTAGAAGAAAGAAACGTTTTCGGGTAAAAAACGCAAGTTTCGCTGCGAAGTTTTGTCTGGGACACAGAATCATTTGAATGTGTAATGTGTTTTATGAATTATTAATGCAAGATGAATGCTTCCTGTGAATGCCATTTCACGTTGGAGAATACGATCAATTGTATTCTGTTTTTATGCAAGTTTGTAAATTAAGAAATAACCCTGACCTTTCTTTTCTCGTTCTAACAAAATACTTAAATGTACTATATACTATTTTCTTGTAAATTTTTACTCGAATAAAACTCACTGTCATTTTATTCACGATTCTATCATTAAACTTATCCACTTATCTGTTTATTAAAATATACCTTTGGTCGATTCAAAAAAAGAAATTTCAAGAAAGAGAATAAAAATAAAATCTCGTTTTTCATGCAATCCCCGAAAAATAGCTAAGCGAGAGAGAAACCGGCGAAACTTGTTATGAAAATAATATGGAAAGTATCGGCGTAGCTTGAACAAAATATGCAAACCAGTTCTCGCGGGAAAAATGCAACACTCTCGAATGACCTTTGATCGAAAGTCGAAGACCTTGTCGACGATCGATTCGGCCGTCAATCTTTCCAATAATAGAAAGGAAGGAATCTTCCTGTGCATTCCCTACGCTTTCTTGGAATTAAACCGTAAACCTTAGCGGGCTCCACCTGTTGAAGGAAGAGCCTGCAGGTAATTTATCTTAGAACGAACCGGTCTCCAAGTAACTTCCTTCCTACGACAAACTTTGATGAAGAAGAAAGAAACGAGGAGACGTTTCTTTCGAAAGAGCAAGAAAGATATAATAGAGACTCGCCTGGTGATGTAGATCTCCGAGTAAACAAATGGAACTGCAATTGTTCAAGTTTTTACAAGCGACTTGCCTCGAGAACTGAAACTTCGTTCTTTGATCGTTTGGGAACTGTTCTATAGTAATTGAATGTAATTAATTTTAATATTCTTGCAGGGTTTTGTTTGTTCGAGGACGTAATTCTTCTTAGATTAGAATTAATTATAGATGATATACGTAAGTACTTTGACTTCTTTATGATGTATATAGTTAGGTGACATTGATGAACAGGTGTATACCAGCGCACATCTATAAATTTCTCAACATGCTCTTGTGATCTCGTCTCATGATGGAATTTAACTTTCGACGTCAATTTTTTTAGTTAACATACATGCTCCTTTTACTTGAAAGTTCATTGAGTCGTATTTTCATCGTTGCTACTATCTTCTAATCGCGCTTATAAAACTGACATAGCTATTTGTCATAACAGCGTCTTCGGAAGTTTCAAGACCATTTAAAAGATCATTCGACTCTATAAAACAGACAGTCAAGATATCTTAATTAATCTATTAAAAACCGGGATTAAAGACTGCTGGTTGATACTAACGGTAATAAATTGTAAAGCGGGGCCCAAGACAAAGAGAAACAAGTATCGAACCGCAAGTTTCGTTTAATTGAAAAATGAATTGACCATGGAACAGACGAAAAATAGAAATAAGATACATCAAAGCCCGGAGCGTAAGTTGGAAAACGCGAAAACCAGCGAACCAGCGATACAGAAAAATTGCAACGAGTCGAATGGTGGATAGCTATGCGCGTTTGCATGCCGCACGTACAAAACGATTCCCTGTTTCATTACCGTGGACTGTGGTATTGTATTGGCGTCCGAACAAATTGCTTCCTTCCATGCAGTTTTCGGGCTGCGGATGTCATAAATACACCAGGTCCACCTATAGGGAATTCGTCGGCTAGAATTCATTGGTTACAACATCCGCTAGGAATCGTAAGTCATCGGGATTCGCGCCGCAAGTATCGAAATAGGATTTATCCGTTCCCTTCAAATTAATAAATACGGAAATTTATCTATTCGCTTCTCGTATCGTAGCAACAACGGGATGCGTACGACACGTGAGAAGCGAACTAATCCACGTGATACTTTATTGTAAGGTGTTGCAAAGTTGTACAAATTTTAAGTATATATATGATATGTTTCAACTGAAAGAAGGAAAAAAATAAAACTGGAATTGTTACTGTAATTTAAATATCTTTAACCGACTATCCGTATCTATACGAAAGCACTAGGCTTCTTAAATTCCTATCTGTCTTCGCAGAATCGCTTTAATTCCCATAAAAATTGCTATTAAGATCAAAGTGACTTTGATTTCTGTGACTCCATTCGATATTTCGTATTATTTGCTTAAAAGTCATAACATTTATCTGTGAGATATCTTACGGTGGAAGAATTAGGTGAAATATCGATGGATATTAACCGAAGAAAAATCGCGCAAGTTGCAATCGATCTTTTACGATTTAAGCTTCTCTGGAGGAGCAAGTCGTTGAAGAAGTCTTGCTGCAGATTAAAGTCTCTCGAATCGGCCGAGCGAGACGAAGATCATCGATGCTCCACAAGTACATCCTTAATTCTGATTAAACGTAATCTTCGATGGAAAAGTAGCGCGCTTCCTATCGTTCGGTCTGCAAGTAACCGGTGTGGGTGGAAAAGTTTCCCGGAGTCGTTCCGTTGGAACTCGCGTCCAACGATTTCGAGACACGAATCGACTGGACATCCGGGCTGGAACTCTCTCTCTCTGTTTGCCAATTTTCAAGGGAGTTCGCGTGCAATTGTAGAAAAGTTTCGTACGTCTGATTCACGAGCGAAAATGGAAGGTGGAGAAACTTCACGAAATTCCTATTATCACAGTGTGAACTGTTATTAATTGTTGAAAGGGCTGAAAGTTATAGCGATGTACCGAGGATTAAGAGCGAAATCGATAACTGACAAGTCGGAATATTTCTATGTCAAACGAATAGGAGCGAAGAACTCTGACATTGCACGAATACTACGCGAACCACGTAATGGATCGCCAATGAAGCTAAATTACAGAAACGCTTAGCAAACGCTTAGAAAAACGTGCGAATAAATTAATGATATTTCGAAAAACAATTACCAGAGAGGAACTATTAACCAAACAACGCATCGATGATTAACGACTATCTATTAACAGGCTGTTCGTTCGACGATATGAACTTTGTTTCACAATACCACATCCCGAACAATAAATATACAGGAGGATTGCCATTATTGGCGCTAACGAGACGTCTAACAGGATTTCAAAGAAACAACGTCGCATTCCGCAACCGGCATTACCTTCGCATTAATAATTGATTAACCACAGGCAAAGCGATTATTTCATAACATCAAGCAGTGACATCATTTATCGATCTCTGCTAATAAATAAATTCCAATGATTCCTTCGTTCCGTAAGACGATTCACAGACGGTTGGGCAAAACTTTTAATTGTCCGTCGCAATAGATAATAGAATTTGGCGATTGTAAAACTACCTTGAATTTGGATTATCAAATATCAAAGTCAAAAGGTGTGCAAAAAGGTGATATATGTACGTGTTCGATTATTCAGAGATGAAAACTTTCCTTTATGAGCTACGTTACTGCGAATATTTTCAGCAATGTAAGAACGGCTAAAGTGTAATTACAAATTCTTATAAAAGACGTTTCTCATAAAACTTCATTGCCTTTAATTGTGCAAAGAACAGCCAACAAAAAGATTACAAGTAGATCTTATGTTTCCAAAACAGAGAACAATTTTTACTTTATCGTACATTCGAGTTTGAACTTTTCTTTCTTTTCTCGACGCGTCAATCTGGCGCTATTTTCAACGCGCTTTATTAAAAAACGCAGAAAACACTATCACCAATCGGAAATCACGCGGATCGCTGTACATTTTCTCCACGGCAAATGAGAAATTCCCGTTTGAGCAGGCGAATTTCATAATTAATTTCGCTCCTCATGTCCGGACCACCAATCTCCTCGAGTCTTCCCTTTGGGTAATTAATAAATCATTAAAGAGCAGTGAAGAACCCTTTGTAGATTCGCCCCGAAAAAAACTGCTCTTTTTTCCAAAAAAACAAAGAAAAAAACAAGAACGAGAGAGAGAGAAGCCCCTCGTCTTGCCCCCTTTTGTTTCGCAGCACTTTACAACGCGGTGTTTATTTAATCGTCGTTTGAGATTCCGACTTTCTTTCCTACGCCCCGCTGAACTTTACACAATTACCAGGACGGGTCTTCTTCCTCGCTTGGATTCTCGAGATTCTTAAAACAATACGACGACGATAGTTAACGTATTTAGCGGAAAAATTACAGAGGGTGTGAATTCCATGGATGATAAAAACGTAAAAACGATGGTAGCGCCAAGAAGAATCGTCGAGAGAAGCGTCAACTCCTTTACTTTCCCTCTGAAATATCTAAATCGCGAAGAATTTCGTGACGCAATTTAATAGACCAACAATGGTAACATCTTTCAGTTGAAAGTAAGCGAAAATAGCGGAAAGTAACCGGAGTGTCGAAAATCCTGGAAAGCAAATTTTGGAAAATGCTTTTCACGATCGACGTCTCGGAAAATCAGTATCGCGGCCCGTCAAAATTGTTTAAATAAATGATCGCGACTAGTCGTCGGGAACACCGTGGACACGAATATCGGATTCGTCACGGGACGTTGGCCTATCGATATCGCGTGTCGATACGTGTATCATGAAAATATCGAAAGTATCGACGAGGGGCCACGGTGGATGTCAACGAGCAAAGTAAAGGAAGCCAAGCGTCATCTTCCAAGATTTATGACTCCTCCATCCCCCATCCTCCCCTTCAACCCCTGTACACATCGGAATAGATGGTTTTACCTGCACTAACTTTACGACCAAGTAACAGAGCCTCTTAAATCACTGTCATAATTGAGGAGGCTGCAAGAACAATAGAAGACAGATGGCTGAGAATAAGCGTTCGTTTAGGGAACAAAAGACGAGACTGCACCGGAGATGAAGCCCCAAGGAATCTTATGAAGGTATTAGGGGGGCTAAGATCAGACTTCGATTCGATCTTTTCTCTCGTCTGATTTCTTCCTGACAATATTTGATCGATAATCACAGCTTGATAAATCACACGCGTAAAAGGTGCTACTTAATTTTACTCGATTTGACAAAGCGAATTTACGCGATTACTTGTTTGTTCCTCAAGAAAAGAAAAAGAGGAAAGATATCTCGATACGTAGAGGAAAATCAATTCGTGAAATTTATTGTCACAGCTATTCGTACTCGTAATATAGAGTGTAATAATCAGTTTAATAGCACGGTGTTCGAATGTTAAATCCAGTCAGTGAAGATGAATGATTATCCTTGCAACTGATAGAGAAAGAATTCATGGACGAGCCAGGTAGTTTAATTGATCATTTGATAGCGATCAGATTGATTGATTGCTTTCTCTCTTTATGGAAGAAGAGCAGTGCAAACGTCGCCAAAGGTAGGATAAATTGATTGCTTGTGATTTTTATTCATTTGAAAGACTCGAAGGAACTGAGTATAAAAGCGAAAGATTGATGATGCTTACCTTCATCGACGTTCGAGTTATAATATAAAGGTACAATGGTGTCAATTCTTTACTCTATAGCGAAAGTAACCTATTCTGCCGTGTTTTAAAATCAAATGAAAATAGTACAGCTTTTCTAAAAAAAAAAGAAGAAGCATCTCGCAATTTCCGCGTTGGCTGAACAGACACGGCTATCAGCTTGACTATTATCAAAGACCCTGACAAGCCCTTCGAAAGGAGAATCGTCTTCGAAAATTGAGTTCACCGTTCTTAAGTTCGAACTGCACACGTGTTTACGATAACAATCGTTTTTCCCTTTAGACCGCGTGAAAAATGCAGCATTGTAAAATGTATTTTTCTTACCGATGCGTTTGTTCCTGTATTTTTCATGAAACGTCACTACCTCTATAAAATTTCTCTGCATGGAAGCGTTTCTAAACATCCTACATTTCTACATAAGAAAATATTTCAATAAAATTTTCATAAAATAGAACGCGACTCTTTCAACGAAATCTTTGAAACGTCGTACGAAATTAAAAATTCACAACATCGCGCAATCACTAGCTCGAACGTATCTGGAAAAGATAAAGAAGTTATTCTGCAATTATGTTCAATAACACGGAAGAATCCACTTTCTTTCGATCGAAGGAAGAAATACAGTGTTGTTAGGCAGCTTGCGACAAATGCAACGATCATAGTCATCTATTCGCATCAGTCGCTCCCGCCGAGTAAATTTGCCAGATAGGGAACAGGGCATCCGAATTTCATTTTTCTTCTTTCCTTCTTGGCGAAGCTCTTTCGTCCGATGTTATCCTGGAAGCAGCGATCGAACGAGCCCTGGCTCTTACATCACTTTTATGTCCGTCATATTTCATGCTGGCCAAACGTTCCGACGAATGATGCATTATTTAGAACGCAATTCGGGGAGAGCCAAGCCGGGACCTCGTGGAACAAATGCGCGCGAAATGGGCCAAGAGCATCCGGCAGAATGTCGTTCCTCTTCCGGGCGATCGATCGACCTACAAGCTTAATTTCGCTACGAGTCCTCTCGCTCGAGAGACGACTCAAACTTCAAAACTCTCTACGAGATAGATCTCCGAGTGCCTCTCTAAAATTTTACGACGAACAATTCGTTTTTTCGATGGACGAATCGCGGTAAAACGTTAAACATAGGTTTTTACAATTTTTTAACGCACGACTTTACGTATATTCTGCTAAGAAATTTGTCTTAAATTTTAGCGGATCGTGTCAACAAAACTGTAGAAAAAAATACGTTCCACTAATTGTAACTGGGAATTATTTTTTATAATACTACAAATTAATTATAAATCGTTATATTTCCTAACCTTCAATTTTTCCTGCTGACTATCTTCCTCGCCAGAGGAAAAACCAAATTGAACGCTAATCCGACAAAATATCAGGGGCATCGCCCACGAATATTTCGAATTATCACGGATACCCATTCTTTTTTGTTTCATTTCGTCTCGCCTCGAATAACTAACAATTCAGTTCTTGCTTTTTTAATCTACGTGTCAGCCACGAGCTTCGTATCGCTACAGTAGAGTAGAAGAGAGATAGAAACGGAAGAAGAAAATGTGGAAAACGTATGAATATCGCGCGCAGTGTGAGGTGCATTATTTAGATGCAATTTTTTTCGGAATCACCGACACGCGAATGAATGGGCACCGGGCAAACCGAAGTGAGAAGATTAATGCTTCGATCTGACAGCCAAGCACGAACTTTCAATCTGCAATCCGCGTTTCCTTTCACGTCCCCGCGTTTTACGTAGCAAATAATGTGAGCGACGCGGACAAACCGCGACGAGTTCATTGCAAAACTGTTCCTGGGCACCTACGGTTATCTACGGTTCACGCGCTGCTGCATAGAGCTATGGGGTTTTCTCTGCATGACAGGTGTGAAAAGAACGTGAGAAATTCTATTCGCAAAGGAGAACTTCGATTGTCAGTTGGGTTCGCGTCTGCAACTATTTAGTTTTAATGTATGGAAAAGGAACTTTATCGCTATTTCTAGCAGTCAAAAATTTCTATGTATTATTTAGCTTTGTATTATTAAATCGTCGGGATCGATTCCTCGAACAGCGTCTAAAGAATAAATCGTAATTTTGGATCTTTTAATCATTCAATTTTTCGATCTTCCAACTTCCGAATTTTTAATTATCATCCTCTTCGACTCTTCAATTTAAATAACGTATCAATTCTTTAAATACCCTACTTGCTCGTAGCTTAAAGAGAATCACCTCAAGCGATCCCCAAAACCGCTTAATGCAAAATAGACGAATTACTCTTGTAAATGTCTAATTTTACATATATCTTCCCTTATGTCATCAAGATTTTAAAGCTTCAATCCTTAACCCTTGAATTTAAGTATCCTCGTCCCTCGAACCTCTAAAATCTTAATCATTTGGATGGTCTACTTGCCAAAAACCACTCTATCTCTACCGTGTAATTTTAAATTGACAAACTACCCCGCGCACAGCTACTCCGTTTTCAACTGACACGAATATCAGAGACTAGCTCGACACAGCGTCCCCAATACCTTAATTGCGTCCCTCGACATTACTTGGGCTTTCTTCGTGCCTTATGCGTACACGGCCCTCCGAATTAGACGCTCCACCTCCAAGCCCATTAGTGTCGCTGGTTTAATTAACTGCCACGATAAATTGCCGTTCGACCATTCAGTTCGATAAATCCACTTACCGAGAACTTTACTTTCCATTCGACGCGTCTATCGTAGCAGGGAAACACCGATAGTCGTTATGAATAAAGTACAATGTAGCGGCGGTGACGTGTAACGCTGGCCGAGCCAACAGCTTTCATTTCGCAACGAGACGTGACGCAGGTGATTTAATGTCGCGCAATTGCGCGAAAATACCCAAGGTTAATAATTAGCGCGAATTAATTTATCGGTTCCTATTAATTAACCAGCCAGTCGACGAATACGCCGCGCCAACTGGCTGCTTATTGGAAACTAATTGATACGCCTTTTCAATCGGTCAACGGATATATTATCGTGTTCGAGGTTTCTGGGCTTCATGGGGTAATGGCAAAAGAATAGAAACATCGCGTCTCATTTAACTGGAATTTTAGGAAATTTGAGAGTAAGTAGCGGAAATTTATCTCATTAAGTTAAAAAGGGAAGAATGATTCAGCGAAATAAGTAAAAATGGAGGTTTCGGTTAGCTGTGGGAAGCAAACGACGAAGAGGTTCGTTGAAAATTTATTTTATAAATTTATTACAAAAAAGGAATATCCAAAGAAATATGGACATATAAGGCCCATTGTGTAGTCGTATGCTTCGTTAATCCTCTGAGCCCATAAAGACGCATAAAATGTAAATAACTAATATGATTAATTAAGAGAAATTAACGATCCTTAGTTTGGCCTGTAAAAGATTTTTGAAAATTATGAATAGGAAAAGATAGCCGAGTTGTGCGAATACGGTACAAGTTCATTAACGAGTAATTCCATACGATAACGCTATGGTTAGATAAAGATCGAGAGAGGCAGAGAATGGAACTACCTTTTCCCATAAAAGCGAAAGCACGTTGTTTCTGCTTCCTCTTTAAGCCATTTCTTGCTACCTCTGTGAAATTTTTTGCGATTAAAATTATATTACGAGCTATATTTTCCAATCTAGTATTAGAGTATATCTATATTTTAAAAGGTAGCTAACGCTCGTGGCAAGAATTATATGCCGTAACATCGATCTCGTATTTAAATCGTCATAATCGAAATAATAAATTTATAAATTTTGAAATCTCTAGACTCTTAGAGTTTTGAGTCCATGAAATGTATAACCGTGATAAATATCCTTTATTCTATTTGGAGATTATAGCAAATCGGAAACGATTCGTAAGAGCCGAGAAGGGAACTCTCTTCGTTAAAAGAAGCACCTATTCCCACGTGAACCCAATGAATAAGATGTCACGTGCAATCTAACGACTACACAGTGAAGGAAAACTAAGAACCGGCGAGTGATAAAGGACATGGAACTCATCAGTCATGTCGCATCACACTTATGGCTATCAGGGGCGCTCCTGTTCTCTTTCATAATGCTGATAATATTTCAGAGACGAGACCGGAAGATATTGCAAGAATCGTCGAACACGATTGTCCGAATATCTGGCGACGAATTGCTCCAGGAATTAACCAAAGATCATAAATTTTCCGTCTCGTGTTATTTACGTGATTCCGTAACAAACTATGAATCCTAAGATACAATAAACTATAGAAATATATTACGCAACGAAGCGTAAAGTTTTCTTATATTATACCGGCAAAAATATCCCAAACAATTTAATCTGTAACAAGATTTTAAAGTTTTCTTCCATGGATTGGAAAAAATTAAGTAACCATTTATAAACACGAGAGAATTGAACAGATAGTGTATACTACAAACAGAGTGACATTGCTAAAAATTAGTTAAATATATCTATTTGTACAAGAACCACGGATTAGTACAATTCACTGTAATTGAAAATTTGCCCGCAGCTTAAACGTACAGTTCCATGAAAGGCGATGAATACCGCGGAAATTTCGAACCAGACTGTACAACTTACCTAATATACTCAACACCATATTAAAAAAAACGTAAACCATATGATAGGTTAACAAAGGCACGTTCAACGAGAAGAGCGGGTAATCAGGAAAAATTAACGATGTTTAATCGGCCACGACCGGGGAATACAAATCGTCAATTTCTTAGCGAGCAGGCTGGCGTGTCTTCTATAACGACAAATAATGGTTCGCGATCGATCATGTCTGGTCTGGGTTTTACAGACCTTTTAAGCGCGCACGTACCGCTGGCAGACGATACGAGGAGAAGTCTAATGAACTCGACGACGCGAGCGCTCTATCACTCTTTCCCAACCCATTGCTGGTCCTTTTTTCTTGCCACGCGAGCCCGCTACAAAAATCCTCGTCATCATGCAGATTTATGCCCGTGAAACGAAACTTTTTCGCACGTAGAACCAGAGCCAAACTTCTTAACCGATGGTAAAAACGTTATTAAATGACCGGCCGATTTTTCCGACGTTTTTTATCTCCAGCTTACAACTACTTTCACCCTCGCGTTCTCTTTTTTATTGCAATGAAAACCTTCTTATTGCTACACACTGCGATCGTTCCTTTTTTTTTATTTTTTATTTTTTTTTTTATTTTTTTCTTTTTTTTTCGATGAAATATGGGAAACGAAGTAAATCCGAAAGTATTATCGTTCTATGGATGATTTATCGAAGTGAGAAGGCATAGGAATTTCCTACGCCGGAATAAACTTACGATGACAGCTTTCGTTTTTATCCTTCTGCGATAAGGGAGAGTGGAAATGACCCATTTTATTTTTATAAGATGTAAAACACCGTAGAATGATTTATGACGGATAAGACACTGTATGAATGTTACACGATGGATTACGTTCCCCTTTTACTTTGCTTTTTAGTCGGATACACGCGAAACGACATGCTTTATTTTATTTACAATTATTATTAATTTATGAAAAATATTCAAATATGAACAATCTCCTCATCTTCTAATTTTCTTTTCTCTCTCATTTTTTTTTAAAAACAATGTAATAAGAGATGGTTATTCTGTGAAAATTATACGAGATACATAGAGAGATATAGACCCTCTTGCGAATATTTTACGGTGGACGAACTTGCGACTCTGATTTCCTCTTTCGCTTTAATAAAGTACGATGGAAACGATTTGTTTTACTTTTGTAAGAGTTATGCGAGGTGTAAAGAATTATAAGTTGGTTTATGATAGACGAAATCCATCTTGTGCGAAGGGAACAGGCTTTCGAGAGATCATTAATATTCATGCCAGCTGGATGAAGTATCTGTGTCGTGCTTTTTTCCCCTTGCACTCGACGCGTTATTTTTCCATAAAGGGATTACGCGAACGAATACTATTTACAGGCTTCTCGATTGCCGCCACACGGTAGAAAAGAGAAGGAGAGCAACGTGATTTCCAACTCTCGCGTTTGATGAACGAGACATTCTGAATTTTGGATTTAACAGTGATTTTTATGCAGATTGGACCGAATTACTATGATAATGCGGTATTATAATTCCCATTTACATAATGTATTAACAATGCTTATAATAACCACCAGCTTGTTGTTTGCATCGTTCCCCTTTCGATGATGTTTCTTCCGATTTTATCGTCTCTAACGACTTCTAATTAACGTTTATTAGAAAGTTAATCTCGCGGATCGTGCTTTGACAATTTGTTTAATAACATGCTTCTCTACTTATTTTTATACCCTAAGCTCACCGACTGCTGCAAAACATCCGATTATTCCAACTCAAATATAAAAAATTCCTTCTCCAGTGTTTAATCACAGTACGTCGTATTTTCCGTAAATTTAAAGAAACGTCCACTTGAAACATTTCTCGTTTAATTTACAAACTCATCTTTAATATTCTACCAAATATTTTCAATCTTCTCAAAGGAACAAAAAAATTATAGTCTGAGACGCTCGAGTCATCGTACTCCAATTATTCTCAGATCATTGTTCGCGATCCATCGACGCGATACCTCTACGTTAAACTGGTCTGACTCGAGCAATTAGAAACCGCATTCGCCACGCGGAACAACGCTGTCGCGGAACACTCAGGCTTATTCGTGCTGTACATACCCGAAATATGGCGCAACTTGGTCAAGATTCTGCGAAGATCGCGAGCTTGTTGGTTGTCGGCTATGGACAAAGGGAAATCCGCAAACTGAGGCCGGGGAATTTCATATCGTTGCCCCTTTGTTCACCGTAACAACCGCCGTTTGACTCACCCCTGCCAGAAACTTCCGGAGATCACAAACTTGGACGTGTAATTGTTTTAACGGTCCGATTCGTGACGTGTATCTTGATTGGAAGGAAACTATGAGACGAGTAGATTGGTCGAAACTACGCCAAAGTACGTCTTTATAGGAGCTTCAATTTTCCAAGTTCGCCAAGTTCCGAGAATCGAATACGGCCATAGATGTCAGCCACTTGTCTACCATGCGATGCTCGCGAACTTTGTTTCAAGCAGAGCAAAAGAAACCGTAAAAGAATTTAGTATTCTCGTTGATTCATCGAAGAAAACGATTTACGTTCGATCGTGTAACGTAAGTTTGCAACGCTATTCCGCGAGATTATTTAACAAAAGATATTCGTGGTGCCTTCAAACAATTTCAAACATCTTGACAGACACGAAGCAAGACGTGAATATATTTCGACGCAATACCAAGAGATCATTTTTACTCGCCGCAGAGTTTTATCTCGACCCTTCAAGCCTAACTGGAAGAAGAATACAAAAGAAAGGAGGAACTTAATCAGAATCTCTGAAAGAAGTATCCCTATCCATCCCCGTTAATCCTACACGATCATTCCCCAAACAGCATTCTCTAAGCAGTATCCTTTCCCTGGAACCATCCCCTATATATAGAGCAAAAAACTACCCTCGATTACCACCAAAGTCTACCCAGTAGAAACCATTTTCCAGTTTTTTCGCCCAGCAAACTGCTTGATTTTGGGCTTACAAGCGGCTCGTTTATTTACAACGCGTCGCAGAGATACCCGGCGATACCTTCTCTTTTTTTCCCAGGGAAGCATTATTTAGCGGCGGCCACTTATATTCGCGGTTGCAACGAGTCAGCCATTATAATTCTCCGGAGGTAAATAACCGCGGAGCTTACCCTCGTATCGCTCGTTTTCATAAATCGAGCCACGGGATCTTTGTACAAAAGGAACGGCGAACGTAGCGAGCAGAGGCTAGAAAGCAGCCAAGAGGAGGAGCCAGGGAATAGGGAGGAGGCTTGATAATGAAGCCACGAAGATACACGGAGGTATCGTGAAATAAATCCACAGCAACGAATGAATGATAAAGCACTCGAGGTGGGAGAGGTGATCCTCGAAGAACAGTAGTACAGTGTTATCGAAGTGAGAACGCGGCGACTAAGCAGAAATATAATGCTCCGCGCTAGTCTCTTGACCCTGCCATACAAGAGCGCTTAACGAACTGTAAATCATGCTCGAGAGCTTTGATGAAATGGTCCATTTGTAAGGCAACCCCATCTTCAAAGAAGGACGAACTTCTTCGGGACTATGTTTGCAAACTGTGATGTTCGGGAAAGGGTTTCGAAGAACTGCAAGTTCGGGACACTGTGAAGAAATATCTAGAGCTGCCTATCGTGATTTTGAGAAAAATTTGCATTGTTAATTGCAATTGGATATCTTCGAGCGGAAAATCCACGCTTCGACGATTGAATAAATGAAACTGACGTCGTAAATTTAAATGGTGGAAAAGTCGTCGACCGATCTCGAGTTGTTGGATAGACAATCGTATCGAACTCTGTGAATAGAAATTCTTGGCTGAAATTTGAGAATTTCAAGAAGAATAAAAGAGCAAGAAAAGAATCTTCTACTCGGAAACCGGTATAATCAACTTTCCTCGGCGTACCACAAACACTTACCCTTTCACAACCGAAGCAGAACTTCCCTCTAGCGTAATTTTCTTTCCGACGAGGCTTCCTGACCGCTCGAATTCTGAAACATAAAAAGGCGAGAGAACCAATTAGCCACGGTGAATACCAGTTTCGTTCGTGATTTTATCGAAATTATTGCCCCTTTCCGTCTACCACGAACTAAGTTTCTCCCTGTTCGTACCGATGGCTGTATTAAAAATTCAAAGATACCGTCGGGACGGTTAGGACGACCGAGAGAAGGGAAGAGAGAATTGAAAGAGAAATCCAACTTCTAACTCGGTTGCGGCGTCGACGAAAAACCACCCTGACCTTCGAGCATCTCTAGAGACGATCGTTCCTTTCCTCTTTCATCCCGAAGGATTCTTTGCCTTTCCCTCTCGACAAGAAGTTTCATTCGTCTGCAGCGCTTTCAGCCGCCTTCCCTTCGTAACTGGCAAAGAAATGTATTATATCGACCACTCCCCTCCGGAAATAGTGTGAGAAGTACGAACCCTTCCGGAAGAGTTCCTCTTCGGTTAGGTCTGTTTCGCGTTGGAATACACGCGTACACGCTTGTGAGGGACGTTAGAAAAGCAACGAGAAGCTATGGTTTCTTATTTAATCTTTCAAAGTTCAAACGAACGCCGTCAATCACGTAAAGAGAGTTGCGAAACTTGTTCTTCGTGCTTCGATTTGATCTGGTGGCTCATAGATTTCTAAACCTCTATCTTTCCAAATATTCAAACATTCGATATTCGTTATACTCAAACCTTCGAATATGTTTCGCTTCTTAATTCACAAAAAAGGGGAGCAATTTCAAAGTTAAAATTAAAGTTCAAATTTCTTAATTCTGAAATTTAAAAGATTGCCAAATTCCAAACGTGAAATGAAAATATCTGTCTCGGAAATCTTTGCGTAAATCCCATCGCATCAATTACGTACACTGCCGAACGTGACTGATTATGTCAAACGGAGAATTCGATTTTAATTGAAATTCCATGCCAGAGAATATTTTTCGAGATGGAGGAACGAGAGAAAATATAGTTCTGGATAAAACGGATAAAAAAAGATCAAGGATCATAAAGACGGGCTTCGAAATAAGGAGCGTCGACGATTATCGACAGCTGTCGACGATATCTAGATTCTAAAAGACTCGAGTAGAAATCATCGATCATATATTACGGTGGAAGATACCAGAGGTTCATAAAGTGACCCAGTTTTCCGCAATTGTGTTTCTTTGTGTCTCGGAACAGAATAATAAAATTTTACAACACGGCAAAGTCACATTTGAAGAATATTATATTGGAAGTCACGCAGAACCATTCCTTCGAATTCCAGAGTAATAAGACTATTTCTTTATTCTTTACGATGCGTAAGTCTTAACTTAAAGTAAGGAGAAAATTAAATTCATTTACATTCTACGCGTCATACATAACAATAAAAGAAACTTTATACAATTGCTCGCTGAAATCCTTAATTTTACTTTCAATTCAGATTTACGTATCTTTTTTTTTGTATTCCGATTTCGTTAACTTAATAAATAGATCTTATCGTATGAGTTCAAATTTCTAAAAATTATTATACAATGAAAATCATAAATATCTACTCTGATAAATCGTTTAAAATACACTGAACGATATTTGGCGATTTATTAATAGATTCTTTTACGCCAAACAAATATAAAAAATACCTATTTGATTCGAAGATGACAAGTATTCATGTTGCAAACCGACCTGACAAATTTCATCGGATGAAATATGTTTCGAAGAGTGTGTCACTGTTGATCGCGATTGAACTGTGCAGTTTGTAATTCTACGCGATAAATCTTGCTTCCCATGGTAGACAAATTTTAACAAACACAAATAATCGACTATTCTTTCGCATTAGCACAAAATATTTCCGTGACAATATAGAATTTTCATTGCCTGTCCGTACAAACGGTTGCACGATTTTACTGTAACGATAAATAAAAAAATAATTTCCTGGAAAATTTCGATACGTCGTTGTTTGTTCGAAATTAAAAAATAAACGACATTTTGCGACAGTTAACTCGATATATTCTTCACGCTGCTTAACGGACTCGCTCGTCAAACGTTGAAATTTCCGAATTTTTTAATCAGAGTTTCGAAATTTGATTTATCTACTTTAGCCATCTTCTAGGAATATTTTTGACGTATATTTCACTAAATGGATTTCTGAAACTCGATCGAATATCCCGAACTAACGTTCCACGCAAACAAAACAATTCTGACAAATGAAATCTCGATCCGATTCAATTACGACAACATTTGAGATTTATCAAAATCCAGCGAGTAGGAAGTGGTTCGCTAACGTAGAACGATCCGATAAAAATTAATTAGCCACCATGACCTTACTCGGCAAGGATAATCGCGCGTGTTGCACCTTTTTATCGTTCTTATGCACACGATAGGAAACGAGAAACCGTAGCCTCGACGTCGCCGTTGAAACGACGTTCCTCCCACGTTTCATCGTTGCCAATCAAGCAACTTCTTCTGGTCGACAATAATTGAAACGAGCCACACCGGCGTCCAATAACGAATTTCAAAACGTGCACAATCACGTGGCAATGACTACGGGAAAATGGATCTGTCGCAATTGCAATTAACGTTACGTTACGATTAATATCTAGTCAACGAAGCATCCGCGCGTTTTCCACGAAACCGCGTTTAATCGAACCGAACTGGTGAAATATAGACGGTCTCTCGTCGGTTCCAAGATTCTCGACCATTCTCGTCCGTTCATTTACAATCGTAGATCGACGTTTTCAGAAAAATCATCCAAATAACAAATACCGTGCACGACATACGCAATTTTCGTCGCAACGCGTAAAAATACGTGAACGTATTCTTCGCCCTTGTTCCAAGAAATAACCGGAACCATCTTTCTAAGGCATTATCCGAAAAACGAGTCTAGAAAAGAAACAGGAGAGGAGACACCTCAACTTACGATTACCCAAATCGTCTCTAAACCGTCGTCTTCAAAATGAAGTCAACATTTCCATCTCGAGCGGAGACGGTTCTCTGGGAAATTTTTCACAGCTCGCTCACGTCTTCCATTAGGTTACTTGGCGGATAGTTTGGTTACGTGAGCTTTTGTGCGCGGCCGCGAATCTCACGGACCCGTCTACAGACACCCCCTATTACGTTTCACCGGGAAATTTCCCTTACAACATCGTACTTCGTTCGCCACGTCGCGTGTAACCGTGCCACTTTTCCTCCGCGTTTTGCCTGAAATTCACCTACCCGCACGCACACCCTTCGTAATTCGCCCGCGAAACTTTCTTGCGTTTCTACAGGCTACATGTAAATAAGCTGACTAGGGCGTGTGCGCGCGGAACACTCCGTGTATAGACGATTATTAAAACAGCCATTATACGCGTGCGTGACATTGTAGCCCGTGTGGAAACGAGAACGCAGATGGAGGACCATAGCAAACTCGAACGACGCTCTTTCGTTTAATATACATAGCGTTCCGACTTTGATACGCTACAAGCGAAAATAAGAAAATAAGTTTTGCGCAAAGTTATCGTCCTATGCTTTGTACTACACCGCGTTGATAATCAGAGCCGCGTTTGCCACGAGGCACAAAGTAGGCACGTGCCTAAGGCCCGCTGAAGAAAGAGACTCGGACAAAGGTATTGGCAAACGCTGCATGAAATAATCAAATCCACTGGCTTTGATTTCGAACTTTAACTAAAGGAATAAATACCAATAATGATACTTGTTGCAAAGCCTTTGTCAAATACAGAACGGTCTGCTCGATCTTTTGCGGTAAGTGTCTTAAAAAGGAATTACATTGACGTTGAAACAGCAGTAAATAAAATATCCATAAATGGAATTGAAAAGCCAATTGTTCGAGTAGAAATGGCTACTATGTTATTTCATAAGCTGGATGAATTCAAATTTGCTGCAGTAATATATTTGGGGAATGCTTTTAAATAGAATAAATGCTGTTAGCAAATCGTTGCAATCATCCACAGGTTTAATATCTACGATGGTATCGCTATATGGTAGCAAGTTTATTAAAAATATCCGTAACAATTTCAAGGAGATTGAAAATCAAGCTGAAAATATCATTCCAATTAAATGTAAAAAGAGCGCCGACTAACAAAACAAATATTTATCGATGACGAGAACGTACGCTTGGGAGGCGAAGCTTTTAGAGCGAACATATTTTATACGGTTTTTGATAGAATAGTTACTGATTTATGCTACGTAAAGGTACAAACAATAAATTTTAATTTATGTACTTGTATATGTACATTATAAACTTGTATGGAACGAATTTATAGCAAAGACGTAAGTATTGATGAATTCAAAGTGGAGACGAAACAATTTAATATATTAAGTAAGGCTGAGAGCACGGTCCTGGCTTCTGATAGATTGAATTTTACAATCGAAAAGAAAATGTTTCGCGTTAAATTCCGACTACCGTCCGATATAACATCGACCTCTCAATACCATTCCATCATGTAGCCATCTCACAACGCTTCGTTGAATTAAAAAACGAACGAAAAATATACAACGTTGGAAGGAATTCGCGTTCGCGAACAATTCGATGAATCGATAAGTCGAGGCTAACCAGGCGACTATGAAAAGATTTTATTCGCGAGCCTCGGCCTTTCAACTAGATGGACTTCGTTGGGCGAATTTATCGAACAGGCCGTTCTTTTATGATGCATGAGATTTCCTCCATCTATGGATAATGGAATGGGAAATAAAGTGCGAACAATTCCGTCACTCCCTATTCGCTTCGAGTCGCGACGTTCTCGCGCGAGCAAGTATGCACGCGCGCAAGCTCGCACGCTCACGCAATCGTACATTGTTTGTGTGGCAAGTGTAGACGCGGGAAAATGCAAATCGGCGCATGAAACTGCGGGACAATCGGTCTAAAATTATACGATATAGGAAGCTGTAGCGCAGTTGAATCGTTTTAGGAGAGAACGCGTGTCAGGCGTGATATTTTCCCTTGTTTTCTTTTTAGGAAAATGGAACGTGAAAGCTGGATGACGGAGCACGTGAAACTTTTGAAAGAATTTGGACGATCGTAAAACGATAGCGTGATATAAAATAGAATGGCATTTTGGCGGAGGGAAGATATACCTGCGTTTTGTATCATCTCGATTGATATTTTTGGAAAACTAATACTTAAAAAGTTGAACTATTGAAGTTTTGGACAAATCGGTGCTATATCGTGCAGTGTAAGATAAATAAAATGAAAGTTGGCCTCGTCTTCGTTGACTTTTGGCGTTAATTTTGCGAATGATTGAACTCCGATCCGACTCAGTTTCGATTCAATTAAATCGTAATGTTATCCTATTCTCTTCGTCTGCAGTTAATTGGTGAAATTAATATCGCGATACCAGTATCCTACCGGTTACATATTACGCGATTGCAAAATAATAAATACTCGAAGTAGTCAACAAAATGTAATTTCTCGCAATTAAGATGATACCTGGATGGATGATATTGTGCGCAGACGCAATATAAAACCGCAGTTTCCAAAAAGGTGAGCAAAAAGATCACGTATTAATCACTTCCAAGTGATTTTCTTCCCATAATAATCTTACGAAAGTAGTCAATTAAAAGTAATTAATTAAAAAGTGGGAGTTACTGCTTCCTTTATCGATTGTAATTAATTTCAAACCGTAAATGTGCACGCGATCCTAGTAAATGTGCACATCGGAATCCTTAATTTTCTCGGAGCCTGACAAGCCGCCTGCGCCGCTACGAAATCAATTAAGTGGTAATCTACCGGCACATCAAATAAATTTAATCACTGTCGGGCGTCGACAGAATCCCGGAATTTCATCCGTCAGTGTCGCAAAGTCAACTTCGCCACGGTTACAACGAAATAGCGTCATAAACGAGCATCGATAACGAGCACAATTAATTAGCGCGATTTTTTGTCTCTTGCAGTCGTCGAGTAAGCTCGGAACCTACGTCAATCTGTTGCAAATACGAGGCTGTATACCATTCTTCTTTCTCTTTTCTTTTTTTTTTTTTTTTACTAATTTCTCATTGCGATATAAAAGTTTCTGATTCAAAGATGAGCCGGTTAGCAGGTTAAAGGGAAAGAGTTTCCATCGATTAGTGACTCAATTAGGATGACCAGGTACAGGCGAAACTATTCGTTACTGGTTAAATTACACAGGTGTCCGATCGGTAGTGGCAAGTTAGAGATAAGAAAATCGCGTGAAGAGGCAAATTGGAGGATCAGCCAGGCGAACATAATACGCGCAATTCGCATAATGCACACGTATCGGTAATAAGGAGTGGTCTTGGCAATTAGTGTCGAATAATTAAAGGGTCGTTAATCCCTTTACGGGCGGCTACGCTAAAATACCTCGAGCCGGAGAGAGGTAGAAGAGGAAAGCAAGTCCAGAAATCTTGGAAGACTGGTCGAGGCTTGGCTCGAAATTGTAGAAACTATCGATCGTTTCGGGAGCTACGTCTTAATTCTTGCCAGCGTTTCTACGCGGAATGCAATAATCGTACGTTAAACGTGACACGGCTCGCCATATAATTAATGTCATGTGAGAGGCGAGTGTCGCGTTACAATGCATTCGCAATGTCGTTGAAGCACCGTAATTACCGTGAGTTTGTCTTGCCTCCCCTGACAACAAGTCGTGACAAAGAAATATAGCAAAAACGTTATACTTTTTCAAGAGAAGGGGGGAGTGGGTTTGCAGCGTGGTTTGTTTCAAGTTCTGGGACTTGTTTTTTCACTGCGACAAATGGTCGTGGAAAGAGAGGTAGCTAAGTGAAATACATAACGGCAATAACATTTGCTAATATTGGTTAAGTGAGATATATCGCGTAGTAATGATATTTGGTTGCATTATACTTATATCATATAACGTGCATATTTTTCTAAATTAAGCAATAGCTACGGTAGACGTATACCTTTGGCAATTAATAATTTTATAAAGTTTCTAAATTTATACTACATCTTGTGCCATTGTGAATTGTTACTTCTCTTTCTTAAATTCTTCTGTCTATCCATACTGTTCGTTATTTCATGATATTCCCATGGCTCGTAATATTTCGAAATAATCGAACCTATGAAATAAAAGAAGACAAAGATTTCAGAGATATCGAAGACTAACTTGCAGTCGGGTCTCTCTGGTACTTACCACGCGGTACAATTCCTTGGATCGATATTAAAAGCCGCGTGGCGTTAAATATCACGAGACAAAGGCATGCAAATGTTCGCGAGGATAACAAGTGCGGGAGGAACGTAGGGGACTGGGTTCGATGCGCGAGAAAGCGCGAACGCAACCGGTGCTTTTATTTTCGTAAATTATTTTAACCGTGTGTGTGCAGCATGCGCGAGCCTACGTTTTACAAACAGCAAAAAGTGAACGAGAACAAAAGAAGCACAGAGGAAGAAGAGGACCGAGGAAAAAAAAAGGGACTCGTGCACTCGTTACCGCTGGACGAACATATGAAAAATGCATGACGCCGGAAGGATCGTTATGCTAATTCGTTCGACGCCGCGGCAGTTTCGTGTACAAACTTGCTAGCCACGTCTACACACACGCGTGCAACACCATCGATCGTAATTAAACCTGTCCATCAGATTTCCATCGGGCGGCTGCTCGATTTCCACTTTCATCGTGTGTCACTTCACCGCTGTCACGGTGTCGGAAAAGGGGTTTCGCTAAGTTAGCTCCAAGGGTAGCTTCTAATAATAACGATATTCGATGTATGCGGAGGGTAGAACTTAATGGTGAAATGGGGAATTTTGCTGAAATTGTTTTGATTAATATCTCTGGGTTAATGTTTCTAAGAATTTTGTGAATTCTGATGCGTCCTGGTGATGTGATAACGAGTGACAGTTTCAATTAAACAGTAGAAATATAATACTTTTTAAGCTATAACGATCTTTACGTTATTATCTAAAGTTCTGGAAAGTTTTCAGTAATATTGTTGAAAAGATTGAACATCGACGTAATAGCCGAAGGTTAACTTAACCTGAACGTTTCCTTCCTGAAAGGTAATAAACTTGACCAGGATTTTTCAATCCTACTTTCCTAAAGACTAGAACAGATGATAATGAATCGGTATAAAAGTAAATTGAGCGTACCGCGTGCATTTTTAATTACATTCCTCGAGCCTCGATGATGAATCTTGATGAATGTATAAATTACTGGAATGCATGAGCGCGCAAGCATGCTTTAAGATGCTTTAACACTATATGATTCTGTAATCACTATTAAAGCACTCTTTTTATTTTTATATCTTAATTATGCTCCTAGCTACGGATATTTAATATTCTTCTGTGGAACGAAAGATCTCCACTTTGTTACCACATTCGTTAAACAAAAACATTTAACAGTAGTATTTGGTTTGCGTGGCTAATGACGTTCGATCTTTCTACCAAATTCTCTGTGATTCACGCCGTAACTATTATATATTTATATCATTGCGGTTCGACTAAATTCGCGATTTTCCTGCACGTATCTAGTCAAAGATATATTTCAATCAAAAGACACGTCGCGTTCCGATATTCCACCAGAAATACGAATAATACTTTGTCTGTATCCATTCATACGCAAAGCACAAAACCGAGCTACTTATACCGTGATTCGACAAATCTCCCCTCAGTATCCGTAATCCACAGTGCGTTTAATATTCATACATTCAAACGAAGATACCTAACCATCATTACCCGACGATTACTATATCCCTGGAAATTTCACCGACGTTAAAATCCGACCGAATGCGTTCTGATTCAACCGAAATATTAACAACATCGATAGGGAACATTTCACAACTACGGTTCGATTAAAGATGAAGCGCTAATTGATGAAATTTGTCTAACCAACATACGCGCACGGTCCATGTATAAAGCTCACTAAAATTATCAAAAGTTTAAAAATTTAATACCAAGCGAGGAACATACAAGGAATTAAGAATGCGTTTATTTTCAAACTATAGATCTTTCGACCTATTCGTTCAATATATCGTAACACGTTATCCTATTTTAGACCTCTAATGAATAAACTAATTGTTTCAAGCATCGCGGATAATCTATACGATGTTCCAATGCGGATTAAACGTTTAAAGAGCTGAATATAAATTTGCCGAACTACGGTATACGGGATGTTGCGATTCAGAAACGTTATATAAACTGCAATAAAACCGTGCAACTAATCCACGCAGATCTAATGTACTTTCCTTTCACCATATTGTCCTTTAGCGAGTTGGAACAATAGTAAGAAGATTGGAAAATAAAATTCGACCGCAGCAGAATTAACAAGTAGCTTAACCATGAGCAAGCGATGTTCTTGCGATTGTGGAACTCTATCCATCCCGATGCATACGGAAATTGGGTCGAAGCGGAAGCCAAACGTCGACCACGGCGCGGAGGTCAACGAGAGAAAGTTAGTAGAATCGGTGTGTGCTTTGGTCGAGTCAGTAGAATGGATACGGTTGCCGGGAAAATCTGCGAAAATCAGGTAAACGGAGACGGATAATAACTGTTGAACCATCGAATCCAGCGGAACTGTTCTCCAGAATAATAAACGAACCGAAATTTCCGAGGGAATCATCCAGAATCCGTTCGACGAACGTACATAACTTCTAGTTTTAATAAGGCGATTTTCTAGCAGCTCCTTCAACGCTAACCCAGCCCCAAACGATCCTCGCATCTCCGATAATTGTACGAACTGTGTTAAGCGGCAGATGGTAAGTCGGATTATCGGGGAAAACTTTATGCATCCCTACGTACGGGGAGGAAATATTCATACGTTCGTGACGAGGGTTTCGCCGGAAGAAGGTGAAGATCGTAACGTTAATCCGACGACGCGGCCGTGAGATCCTTTGTTAGTGTTTATCGAGATTATGAGAAGCCTAGTGATTTTGCGTTGGAAAATGAATGTAAAACGGTATAAATGAAATATCTTGTTACTCGTAACTAGCGTAGAAAGTTCGTTGAATAACGTCATGTTAGCTGCGAATAAAATGATAATATTATACAAGACAGTAAAATGAAAGTCTAGAATATGACTGGAATGTAAAATAAATAAGAAACGACCAAGAAATATCTTAAACAACGAGTAAAAAAAGACGGATGAACGTCGATAGACGAAATTATTCGAATATAATTTTTCTAGTTTCTGATATGCGAAGGAATCCAGCACTGCGGATGACAGGAATGAAAGGGCAAAGTTTGCGGGTCTGAGGCAATATAGAAAATCAGGATGGATTATCCGACAAGAAGACGACGCTGCTTTTCCGTGTGCTCAGCAAAGAAACGCGGGAAATATGCGGGGGATGCGAAAAGTTGTGGTACGATAGGAAGGAGGAGAGGAGAAAGCTGGTCGGCTCTTGTAAGCACGAAGAAGAATCGATGTTCGCCAACAAAGTGGTAATGCCGGGCCATCTGCTATTCGCCGGATATCAGCAGCCAACCAGTCGAGCGGAAGAAAATCGCAAAAGGGAAGAGGAAGAACAAATTCTAATGAATTTTTACGTTCCCTATTCGTCGTTTACTCAACGTTCCTAGAAAAGACAGGTTTGAAATTTTAATAGAAGCGAGAAGATTTCGGTTCTAATAAATTAGTTATTAATTATTCCTAAGACATACGTAGGATCTTTCAAATTTCTTACAACCAGTTTTACAGATTATATCAATAAATAATAATATTAATAAATAATAATAAATAATAGGAAGTTACGATCGTTTATAAAAGCTGTAATATCGTGACGATTTTTTAGATATTGTTTCCGAAAGTCGAAGAACGAAATATTATCGGATAAGGAAACTCCGATGCTGTTGTTCCATTCTAAACGCGGTACAATCAACGATTTTACAGTTAACAGGCTATGCTGTAACGTTAACAACATTTGATCTCGTCACGGATAATTCCCTCGTTATCGGTGTATCAAGCATTGTGCGTTTCGCTCTCTTCCTCCCACTCATCGCGGGGATCGCTCTGTTACTAGAAATTCGAATATTAATGTGGACAAACGGGCAGCAGATTCGCGCTGAGCGTGAATCCAACTCCCCTTCTAATTCCAAAGCTTAATCCAATCTGCATGCAATTGTCAACGAGGCCGCACTACCGTCGAGCTGCTTGATTTTAATTAAACCCAATGCAGATTAAATCTAGGCAGTAAACACGCCACCGGCTCGGAGACAGATTAGAAACTCACCCTGCCCGCATAAATTAATAACGATCGGTGTCGATGCCTGTTCAACTTGAACTGTATCGAGCGATTAACCCATCAAAAGGGTAACAAAGGATCCAATACCGTTGAATTTACTTGAAATCTTTGTTTGTTGGTGATGATTCGATTAAAAATCCTCATTGG
The DNA here is from genome assembly GCF_024516045.1 of Bombus affinis. Taxonomy (NCBI): domain Eukaryota; kingdom Metazoa; phylum Arthropoda; class Insecta; order Hymenoptera; family Apidae; genus Bombus; species Bombus affinis. The sequence continues at coordinate 10,192,767 of NC_066355.1, read as the reverse complement.
TCATTTAAGTCAAATTTTATGGAAATATCGTGGATGACAGGTAATAAATCTAAGTGACGAATATGCGGTTGCCACAATACGAATTTTGTTGCATCTATGGAAAATTTCGCGAGACGAAAGTGGGAATAATATGCAGAGATATATGAAATATCCAAAATACGCCACTATATAATATTTAATAAACAAAACGATTCTCAGCCAAAGTTTTATTTTATTAATCACGTTCGTAAAGATGTAAGTTTATATAAAAGTCTACGGTTCAACGACGACTATATGGTACATAATTACAACGGAATAACCGACTGTACGAAAATGCAAATTACGATCCAAGCGTTTTATCCCCCGCTCAGTGAAATACTACAAATAACTCGAACAACGAAACAACCGCTCGACCAAGTAAACTGAAAGCGCTGCACTGAAAAATAATCCACAAAATAATCCAGGAAAATTACTCTTGGTAAGGAATGCTGCTTTTAACAAATGCGGTGATACCTTTGAATCGTTATGGGTCGCCGAATCCTACGATAATCGAGTAAAGCTGAACGATCCGCGGAGCGTACCACGAATACCGTACATTTGCATCAATTGTTCCAACAGTAAGGGCAACCGCGAGGCAAACGCAAACTTCAAGTATAAGCCGTATAGTTGGCGAAGTTTGAAGTTCCTCCCCAGGGAGGTAAACTAATTAAGAAGGATTCGAGATAATTAATTCGTATGCCGGACGTTTGTTTCTGCTTCAAGAATACCGCTAATATTACGCGCGGCGATCAGACGCCCTTCGCGGATTAAGCAGCCGTCTACCAGGCGACACAATGAGAGTTCCAACGAGAATATTTCGACCGTGCGGTATCCGGTTCCGGTCCCCTAATGAAACTTGCGACGATTAAACCACCTCCGAAGAGTAACTTAAAACTGGACACGTTCCAGTCCAAGGACTGTAGCTGCGGAAGTAAACTCGTGAATCGTCTTCGGCGAAACGTGACCCCATTATAGTCAACGACGAAGTCGTCAACGATGCATTAAACGACCCAGCTAAGATCCCTGGATTCGAAGACGTAAATAGAGCAGTGAGATGGTTAGAGGATTCTGATTCTAGCGATTGTGGCATGAAACGTCGGTACATGGTGTTATAACCGTAATTATGCGTTAGGTGATTGAGAAGAGATCTTAGGGTAGTAGGATAGGTAGCGACTATTTTCGTTCTCACTGTGAACGTAGTAACCACCGATGGGGAGATATATCGTTGCTCGAAGAAATCTCGAGTATAATAATTTTGATACAATTTTGCGAATAAGCTAAAAATTTTGACAAGAACGTCACGAATGATCGCAAAATCGTCGAGCTAAAATTATATAATTTAAGGAAACAGCAAAGTAACTGTTTCCGTTTCTATCATGACGGACAATGAAAATTGTTGGAAAATTAATTTTCAAGCGTTGCATGTCGATTGTAACGTCGAGAGTTTACGATGTACGAAGCAACAACAAGTTTGTAGATCTTTTCAAAGAAGATAATAACATAGCGGAGGGAGAGCACGAGTTTAAAAGCACGAGTTTGAAAGCACGAGTACTATGTAGTTTGTGTTGCGATATCACCTATAATGTGCTTTTTAAACTTCATCAAGGGAAACAAAGATTACATCTATATGGCCATTTGAAAATATGAGGCTATCTGACTTATTGTTACTCCCTGCGAAAGAGCACAAAGATTAATTCCCTAACAGTGTTCACGTTGAAAATAACTTATTAATATTTCTTACAGCTTGGAAACTTACCGTTCCTGTAAATACTCTTGGCTTAAATACATTAACAAGCAGTAAGCTGCACTTAATTACTAGTTTATATGTTTGACATTCTCTATTATCAGAAAATAATTTATTTTTTCAAAAATTCCTTTCAATTATAACTTTAAACTTATGAAACACTTCCCATCGTAAACTTTAATTAATTTTTCAATTTATACGTAGCCTGTTGTTCTACCATGCCTCGAAATTGCTTCTAAGTGTTTTTAAAGAAACTCTTTTCCATAATATACGACGGAAAATGCATATTACAAAATTTAAGTTGCATAATAAATATTTCTTTGAAAGTTGTTAATTAATATTCGAGTCGACTGCATATCGCCAACCTGTCTTACAACTTTTTTATCCTATTTCTTACACTTTCCTCGACGTGCTGCCTTAAATTTGTTACCGTATAAACACGCACTTTTTTAATTTGCATTCGTAACACGCACTGATATCATCGATTATGAATATGTATCCCCTGGATCAGCAGAACGGTTCTGTCCATTTTAATTAATGAATGGAGTTTCCTTTTGCTTTTATCCGTCGTAACAATTTGTTCCTTATCTTTATCGGATAACGTTAGAAAAAATTCAATCTATTTTTCATTTTTCCGGTTATACGCTGCTTATACGCTTACGATCATGTGCCTGGAGTATATCAGGGAACATGTATACGCTTTAACGAAGGCTATTATCAATCAGTGCAATAGCAAGCTTTATACTACGACAGAAGTAGTTCCGAAGATAAAAATTCATAAACTTACGGCCTGTTTTCAAGAAAGTGAACAGGAACAGCACAATTCAAAGTCCCGTACTTTCTAAATCAATTCGAAGCCAACGAAATCGTAACGTAGCAAGCCCCTAATTTCACGCGCATTACATATTTCGTTCTAAAAAAAAATTCCTGGCATTGACGTCAAGAGATGATCGATTCACCGCGGAATGACCCAATACTATAGCTTTCTCATCGACGCTACAATTATCGTAATATTCCTATTCCAAACTGCTGTACAACGAGAAACATACGCAATTAACACAAAATTCAATGTGAATTTTTATTAAAGTCTTGATTAATTGTTAAAAATATCAAAAAAATAAAAATCAATTTTAATTAATATCTGCACCAATGTTAAAACGTTACCAATATTAAAATTGGCTTTTGTATCCGGAAGAGATACTCCGAGCCTATTAAAATTAACCAATTTCGGACGAAATTTCCATCGTCCCAAAAATAACGAAAAATTCCCATTAAGAAAAAACTGTCTAATTTTTCCTAACAAGCAGGCACAATGGACCCCTGTCCGTTCAACTATACCGTATCCTTATCGTCCGAAAGCGGCTGCCTCGTAATTGCTAGGACTGTAAGTAGCTAATAGTATTAGCACGCCAGATTTCTCCCTGGTCCCGGCAACAATTAAGCTGAAAGGCACGTCGAGTCTTTCAGCAAGATGAGTAGATTAGCTTGTTAGTTTAGCTGCCGCGTTATACGCGATACACCCCCCCCCCCTTTACCAATGTCTTCGCGGACGTACCACGTTTCCGTGTTTTCATCGCGAGTTTCGCGTATCTCCGACTTCAATAAAAATAAAGGGAGGAATAGACTCGACCATCGCGTCGAAGACAGTGTTGTTACGCGCGAATAATCAGCGTGGACGAAGACAATGCGAATCGGGCGACGTGAATTCTGCAGGAACGCGGTCATTAAAGTGATCTCAGAAGCGGAGAATTCGTCATGTTGACCATGGCTCTCGTACTCGCGTTCGAAACGTGTAAATAACGCGAAGTTTCTCCGTACACGGCTCTTTCGATTTCACTCGTGCAAATACGCTTTATGTAAATTAATCGTTGCCATTTAAACGTGTTTAAAATACCTCGGATTTTATGTATTCGTGATTAAGACTCGTGTGATTTGCTTTATGGCTTCGAGATTAGAGAAATCATTTTTTAATAATTTCCTGGACAAATTATTTTTTCACGCAGCTTGTAAATTTATTGATAAATTATCTAGAATTTGTTCGTTGGATGATTCGTGGAAATTCGACCGAGTTCGATGAATATCCGCGGAAAATTTGTTCAAGGATAGATGATATTATCCGAAAGTCTGGCGTCATTCGATGCAGCCAGCATAATGACGCACGAAACGCTGGAAAAAGAAAGGCTGGAAATCGACCTCCGAATGACGATAACGACTGGCGGAATAGGAAGTTCCTACTCAGACATTAATAACCAGCGGAATCTCTTTTTCTCCAGGCAACGATCGTTCTCACTCGTGGTCGTTTTTTAAAAAGTTTATCGTTATTGCGACCAACGAATTGCCTGTGTTATCTACATGGCTACGATTAGGGATACAACTCGATAGTAAGTATCCTACTCGTGAAATATTCAGAAAAATTGACGAATTAAAAGTGTAGTTGCACGTTGTGTAAAAATATGATATACAGATATTATTTGGAGAAATGTGTATCAATTAAGCAAGTTGAAATCCACCTTTTTCTTTTATTCGAAATTTTATCTTTCCTATTTAAAACACTTCCTACCGTATTAAGGAATGTGCGCATCTATTATGATTTCTAATTGTTGCTTTAGCAACTGCGATCGGTTTTAAAGCGTGACTCGAAAAGTGAAAAATCTAGTCATTTGCTGATAATCTTCGTGCTTCCTTAAACATTATTAAATGCTTCCTGTTTTTTTATTCGTACAAATTTCCTCGATAAAAGGACGGAAGTAACATAATGCGAATGATCGCTATCATAATCTTTCCCTGTTTAAACTGAGAAAATTTCAAAGATAGCGATCAAGAAATTATCATAAAATTTATAAATTCGGAGAAGGAAATTTGCAACGATAAAGAGTAGCAAACGTAGCTTGAAATAACGTGGAAAGAGGGAAACATAAAGGACGAAACCGTCCGCACCGTCAAAACCCTTTAAACGAATGCAGCAGGATGTCGAAATAATCATAAGAGAGCCGAGTTTCTAGCAATGTCCGGATATTTCACCTACCATTTGCCCCGTAAAAATCATCATATTTCCAAGCATACTCGCGCTGTCGCGAATCATGAGGTGGCGAGGAAGAATAAAAAAAAAAGAAGAAAAGGAATCCCTGGAACGGAAACTTCATCGTTTCGTCGAGCTTTTCGCTTGGCCTGGAAAACGAGCGAACCATCGAAGAAGGGAATAGCGGGAATTAGAGCGAACGAAAGAAAAGGGGCCGATGGAACTCATTTATTTTACGTCCCGAGACCTTCCGAACGCTTTAATGCTTTCTCTAAACAAACTTCCTCGCTTTTGAAGCGGCTCTGTTACCTATTTAAACACACCATTCGCCGTTTTGCACGGGGAACGTTCTTGTAATTAAAACGATCTTCCGATACGTGGAACGGCAAGACTTTGCTCCAAATGTACTTTGTTCGTACAAGCTCGCGTTGAGTTGGCTATTTGTGCCGGGATCCACGACTTCCTGTTTATTCCTGTTGAATAGGAAAATTAGCTATTTTCTCTCGTCGCTTCGGATCCAGATAGCTCGGTATGAAACTTTAAAAATCTATCATTTCGCCCGCAATATCTCGCGTCCCGCGTAAAATACTACCCATCAATCTAAAACGCAATCACCAGCGCAGGTTACATCGCTTTGAAATAGACGGAAGAAAAAACGAGACATAAAGAGAAAGTGGCAAATTCAACAATAAAAATTGAAAAGCGAAAAAGTCGAAATGTACTCTGACAAACCGAATATCAAAAATTCCAAAGGTAAAAAATACCCGTGCCAAGGTGTGGATCGCGAAAAAGCTTTACCTGGCCAACACGATTCGAAACGAGAGCGATCTGTCACCCATCTTTGACAAATTTTATCATCGATACCGTGATCCATGCGCGTCGAATTTTTATAGACAGCAACGATGCTTGAAAAATTTTCGTGAAACAATTCCGAGAGAGACAGAGAAAGAGAGAGAGAGAGAGAGGGCAGAAAAGAGCCGCCGTGCCTCCTACTGGCCAAGCTGAGGCAATCGAGGTGTCTAAACAAACTTCAGAAGACGTCGTCTCCGACTCTATTTTAAGCTGGCCGAGAGTGCACAAGGGGAGATCGTGGCTGTGCCAATATTTGCCACGGACTAAAATGACATATCGTTGTTGTCGGAACGCGCCATTAAACATTACAGCTCCAGACTTTCACGGTGTCGCGCGACAAGGTGCATTGTAACGCAAATAATGTGCCGGTGCGGTATCATAGAAATCATCGTTGAAATGGCTGTCCATTTCGACCTGGCAAAAAGGGGTGAGAGCACCAGGGCTAACGTGGTCGTGGCGTTACATGGTCAACATGGCTGTTAACCGTAACAGGACGAACAATCGACGTAATAGCACGAACCACTTCATCATGGAAAACACAATCCCTTGCGTAATTTCATTGAACGTATCTCTTCGTCGCGTGTCTTATTACCGTTTATCAGATTATGATATTTTCATGGAATATGTATCGGTTGTATCGCGACACAATTATTACTTGTTCGATAAAATAAGAGTGATGATGGTATTAACGCATTATGAATGGATGGTGGGACGATCGATCAAAAGCGATTATGATTCAGTAACAAGTGGTAATGCACAAGATTGGTCGTAACACGACCGAGCAAGGAATGATTCTATACGAGTTATCTGTCTTAACTTTCCAAGTCGTTTATAAGTAGAAAATAACGAAAGATGATTAAATCAGATATTTATTAAGTAATACGAGAAAGTAGTAAGATAAAGGAACATGTTTTACTTGAGGAAATTTTAGGCTAACGAAGCTAACAAAGCTAAATATTCTTGACACAATGAGCGAAATTTGACGAGGAAGGTAAGGTATTTTAATGTACAACTATGTACTATACACGTGTGTACCTTGCTTCGTATGATTGTGATGTAGAACTGTAGGACAGAGTCGCTTAAATGCAGAATTATTATTACGTTCCATTCGTGAAAACCAACTTTGGTATACGATTACGTTATTTCGTTCTTGTCAAAGGATTACAATTTCATTTGATAACTGAATTTTAATCACACTCTCGTGATTCAATGGAGATCCTTCAACATGCCGCGCCACGTTAATACGTCAATTATAAAATATTATCGCGAACGATCAAATTTTGAATTACAATGTTCCAACTAATGCATCGTTGAAAGCCTTTCGACGAGCAACAACCAATGTAACTTGGCTGACAATTTTGTTACCATTTATTCCCTGCAATCTGTTACTCAAGAAAAAGTTGATCGATATACGCGTGAATACGCTTAGACATATCCAATGCTGCTGGAAGGCCGTAAATTCTTTTCAAATAATCTGTGAACAAATTTCAGAAACATATCTCATCTTCTCCGACATCTCAGTATCGAAATAACATCTTTTTCAAAGAAGCAAGATGATTCGAAGATAAATAGAAATATTCTTTGACTTTTTTTAATATCATCTTATAATCGCTTTCAAAGTAAAAAATAGAGAGCCTCCTCTTGATTCAAAGAATCATCCAGTGATAAATTTGACAAGCATCGTTATTCAACGTTGCCTTTGACTGTGCAACCAGCGCATACATATAGTTGCCCTGATGCAGGATTAATTTCATTTAACCCTCTACTTCACTCTCTACGCTCTAGCAATTTGATTGCCCTTCCGGTCGCTAGCACTCAAGCATCGTGCATCCATGCTATTAATGCGTCGACATTACAAAGCCATCGATAACAATGACTGTTCGCTTTTGCTAGTCACCGTGTTGTAAATTTCATTCACCGTGATTAAATTCGATGAAACACGCAAGAAACCTCGTACATTCTCCCCTGAAAATTGTAAAAGCAATTGGTTAGTCGAACTGAGCGATTTTCTTGTATAGACACAGTCTCATTTGCGTTAATTGTAACAACTCTTTTACTATACGTATTACCCGCTATAAATTCATAGTCTAAACTTCATAAAATTCATTAATACTTAATTTTTATCGATAAAGCATCTGAGCCAAATTGTAGTTGAATTATGAGTAATAACGAATGCAAGATTAAGTGATTTTCGTAATGAACGTCATAAGTAGTTACCTACGGACAAAACGATGCATCTCGATCTCGATTAAAGAGAAAAATGAACGGTCGGATGAAGATAGCCTAATCGACGCTTCAATTGCAACCTTATCAATTTGATTGGCCGTGTAACGGCTCTATCTACCTAACGAGAACCGCTCCCGCGCCATTATTCGTTCCGGCATTATCGATTCATTACCTCTTGAACGCGTAACTCGACGTCCTTTGTTGCGGCCCGCTGAAAATCCACCAACTATAGTTTACTTTCCCGAAATTCGCACCTCTCGCACGAAATAGAACGATGAAAGGTAACGGGAAACCGGTGGTTCTCGCGTTTTGTTGTTCGACCTCGAAACTTGCAAAATTTAACATTACACGCTTGGAATTTCTGCAAACGTGGTTAATATCGTTTTACGCGATATTTTCGGAAAAACCATTTCAAACTTTTAATCATCTCTGCCCAGAAATATAATTTAAATATAAGTTTCCATTAATATTCCGTACACTTTGATAAATTGCAAACGCCAATAATTTCTATACTTTCGGATATCGTTACAGTTTACGTGACACTTTACGATCGAGGTCGACTAGTCTAAATTTAATAGCAACTGGTAATATCATAAACCGAGGAAGCGATTTCATAGAAAAATTGGTAGGAAGTCGACAGTGGCCAATTCCCTGTTGACGTAAAATCGAACGATGCAAGAACAATGTCACTGATTAGCGGAATTATATTCCTGTTACGAGAATTTTCACGCCAGCTGGCGAGGTTGACCGTCAAATTGAAACTTCGTTGGCTGATTTATCGTTGGAGAAAGAAACGACGACAGAAAATTAATTAGGAGTTCGTCACGGTGGCGAAAAACCAACTACTGGAACAACGATCCTAAGGAAAAATTTCAAACTTTTACGAGACGTTCGCATAGTTGAACCAGGTATGTGTACGATGTGCACGCACAGCGCAGCCAATGATTATGAAAAAATAAAAGAAAAAGGATAAAACAGCGCCATGGCGCAAAAGAAAGTAACGGAAAAAACAAAGACCGGTTGGATGAGGACGAAGCTCGTTCATAGTCTCTTAAAAAGCTGAAACACGATTTTATTCCATCATCCTTCAGTTTCTCTATACGATACGTTATGTTTGTCTGTGTTTAAGCGATTGAAAACGACGATCAATATTTTATAACGTAGTTGGAAGAAAAACGGAAATGAAGGTTTTCGATGAGAAACTACTGGGAAGATGATCACTGTGCTGCATAAAGCGTTACATAATTTATGTTTACGGTATTTCCTGTACCATCGAAAGTCTTATAGAAATTCTAACTAAACTCGTAAATTTTAAGAATTTCTTCGAGCTAATATAATATCGTCGATGACTACTTTTCATATAGTTCGCGCGTAAATAAAATTGTTCTTGATTTATCTTTCATATTTTTAGTCTTTGACGACAAACCTTTCAGGCGGTTGATCTAAAATCACCTGTATAGAGGTTGTCTAAAAATAATTTCTGATACAGTTCCAAGTAAAACGAACCAAAGCACCTGCGTCTAATCTTCCGAGTTCTTTGCTCGAATAATAAATAAACTTACATAGACAAAAGTCAACGGACTCTATATATTCGATTGCGAGATTGAATCTTAAATACTCGAGTACTAATTATTTGTTTCGAAACGATAAATGAACCTCTCGGGCGATCATTGGACGTAAAAAGGCCAACAAATTCTTCCTACAAATCTTCCTACTCCCATTCATCGAGCCATAATTCCGTGGTTCAAAAGAAACACAATTCAGCGTGTTCCTATTCAAGAGAGGCGAACAAAATACAGCGAGCTGCTTGAGCTTTCAAAATTCCCGGACAACGACGTTCATCGTCGACAGGTATCGCAAAAAATACCATTAAAGAGGAGTTTACGTAGCGCAAAACGACTGGAACGACGCGACGTTCAGCGGCAAAAACAGGCCACGGGGACGTCAACGGGCGAAATTAACAATGGTATTAAGCAACATAACCGGAACAGAAGCAAGACGCGGCGAGACAGTAAATTAGCTTGGCAAAGTTGAAGCGCATTGCGTCTCCACCACTTCGTAACGAAGAGTAAATGAGTCTTGCCCGAGTTCAATTTGTACCTACATCTGTTACGGCTTCTGCTGCGGCGAAACTCGAAAAATAACCGCGATAAATAAAAAACTTGAACGAGAAAAAAAGATAACAGCGAGTAGTCAGTCAAGTAATAAATTGAAATTAGAACAAAAGGCAGAGGCCGGACGAAATATAAAACGAAACGAGAGAATAAATTTTGCGACGACGTCGAAAGAATACGTTTTGAGAATGAAGGAGGATGATGATGAATAAGTGTGGACAACTCGCTTCGTGTTTCCATTTTAAGCCAACGGGAGAAGAATTTACTTCTTTTCGCTGAGAACAGCGAGATGCGAAACTCTTTTGAAATGCAACTATTCTTGGATAATTTGATATCTGGTTAATTTAAAAATACGAGGAAAATGTAGTATGTACGTAGAAGAAGAATGACAAGGAAGTTTCAAGAATAAAGTTAAAAGTACAAGTTAGATACAAATTTTTAATAATCTCCGGCAAACTTGCAGAATAAAACTCTAGGAGGTTGTAACTCGAGTATGAATCCACCCACGCAAGTGTTCACTGACTATAAAATTTTCCAACGAGATTCATAGTAGAATAATCTACCATATAACGTATAATTAAATAAAAATCGACATAGCTCAGGCATTTTTATCTTAAACTATCTACGATTCTGATGGAAAGTGAATATGTGTTACGCCAAATGGTAAACTTCTTGAGAACGTAACATCGCAAGGTTTTCTCGTTTTTTTATGGCCGTGTCCGAAGCAGTTCTATCACGAGATCGGATACTTTCGATTAGCCAGGGATGTGTATCGCGAACAAGTTCGGTTCAGCACGTATTCCAACCATGCCTTCGCTCCACGAAGTAATATGTAACCTGCTTGATAGTCACGGCGCGCATCCCTGTCATCGGACACGAAACTCTGGCTTCCGCTTGTATCACGCGAGGGAAGACACCAGACGAAGATGAGGCAGCTGCGTGCTTCACGGTTGGAAATTCATTGAACTTCAGACTTAATAACGCAATGTCGATAATCATGATACGATGGAAGACTTCTCAAATGCTTTTAAAACTTTCTACGCCTAATCGTAAGTTAACAAGATCAAATTTGATTGCTAAATTTAAAATGCAAATCGGCCGCGATTCCCAAGAATCGCAGTACTCGCAACAGCGAGAGAGACAAAAGAGACAAAAGAAGGACAACGTTTCCACCACTGACGATTCATGCGCGCATCCATAAACCGCATATTAGCCGCGCTATCTGCTTATCCGAACGCCATCCCGTCCCACCAAAGGTTAATTACTCCATTCCAATTAATGCTAATAGTATTACAGATCGCAGCGTCTCTTACACGATAATGCGACCCGTAATAAGGTGAACCGATCGCATCCTCTAATTAGTGGCGATGCACGTAACCTACCACGGGAAACAAGAGAATAGCTGATATCAAAACGCGTACATCTGCGCGTGGACGCGGGATTCGTCAAGCGAAAACGAGGCCAGAAAGCTAACCCGCCTTTAATTGGTACATGTTTCGTGTTAACATCTGTTACAGGGTTACGCGTGCTTCTGCCGCCAGCGCACGGCCAAAGGTGGATTAACTAATTAGAATAGCGTACGATCCGACGTGACCCAACGATTAAGATGGTACAGTCGACCTGAACTTAAGCACGATGTAATCGTCTTAGATCCGTAACGACCATCGGGGCAGGCGAGCATTAATCTTCGACCGTGTCTGGGGCTGCTTGATATGCCGCTGTGGATCCTCTGGTGATCTCGTGTCTGCCACCCCAAACCGGAGGAATCACCATCGTACCAGCCCGGGTACATCGTGTACTCGCGAGGAACCAGCTCTAACGTGTCGCTGAAATTAGCTGTGTATCTCACTATTTTTATATTTGCCATTGTATTCTAGAGCTTACGATGCAGAGAAATTTCATATGCAATGGTACGTCATGAAAATATTCGTACATTTACATTTGTTACTTTCAATAAGTGGAATAATCGCATCAGATTGAAGTATTTAAAGCAACATGGTGTTTAAAACCCAGGAAAAAATGCGATATCACGACGAATTTATTAAAAATACATATTAGTATCCAATATCGTTACCAACCAGCTTCCATAAAACTAAATATTATTCGAAACTTCCGTAGAAACATTCTCTAATTTCACGGTTTCCGCGCTTATCGCCAAATTTCCCTAAACAATTTAATGTACTTTCGAACATGCCAGAGCACGCGGACCACCCTACGAATATACGCGAAAATACGGTCACGTGTTTCACAAGCCATGAAACACGAACAGTCGGTCTTTCACGCTATTTTCGCCGTACGTGATGACATTACGTAGGTATACGCGATTTCTCGCGTGCCCCCGGAAAGAATATTCACCGAGAACGGACCTCGTCCTCGAATTCCACGTTCGACGTAAATTCTCATGGAGACACGACGCGTGTATTAAGAATTCCATAAAAAAAAAACGAAGACCCCTGTAGTTTCAGCCACGAAAGCCAAAGGAAACGTGCATTTATTACAAGTTAAACGACAGCTTGGCTTTAAACGTTCTCTCAAACCGTTGCTTAGTACATTCTTTCCTCCCGAACAGTCGTAATTGAAACATTAAAAGGCTATTACGCTTGTGTAATTACGCATTCATTATCGTCCTTGGTCACGATACTATTAGCTAGCAGGTGTACGACGTACGAGCGAAAAGAGGGTGAAGAAATATAAAAAAAAAAAGAGGGTGAAGCAAATGGGTGGCAACAGCGGCATAATCGACGAATGAAATTCATCGTGTCCAGCACGCTGAAACGCGAGAGTTCGACAAACTCGTGCCAAACACGTGACCTTAGCCAGAGTTCGCGGAACCCGGTCCCCGTTTGCTATTCAAACCATGATCCGTTGCCCGGCTATGGGATTCCTTTTTGGTTCTACCTGCGAATACCTCGTCGAAGATGCGATATGGGACGGAGCAGCCGCTACATCGCGATCGATAAATCTCTACCTCGCCTCTATTAGAATCGATATCGTTCTAAAAGCCACCCTTCTTGTTCGATATCTACGTTGAGAAAACGCGAACATAATTTTTAATATACAGAACTATCCATCTATAATACGCATCTATGAATATAAAATACATAGATGATTTAATTAAAATGGTAAAATTAAATTTACCAAAAATACTTATGTAGGTCTTGCCAAGAAAACAATGCAAATTTTGCTTACTTTATTCAATAAAAAAAGACGACTTATATCTGAGAATATTTCACGACTTTTTTAGAGCCTACAACTATACAAATATTAGATTTAGACACGAATGACCTAGTTTAGGTGCGGTCGATCGATATCGTGTAAAATAAAAGATTATTTGAAGATTAAATAAAATTCTTTCGTGGCGAGCTTTCTTTATCGATTTATGGACTAGGGCGAAAAACAGGCAACGAAATGATTAACGATACACTAAATGTCCCGCGATGTAGTCTCTTAGGGCTCTGAATATATCATACGGTTAGCTTGTAGGTGCAACGTAGGTGGTAGTACAGATCAACGGAGGAATTAGGCCCAAGGGAGAACGAATCCAGTGTCCGCGAATTACTCATGCATCGTGTCACGAATTTACAACGCGTATATCGCTATTGAGACTGCGGTCACCAGAACCTAGCAGTTCGTACGAAAGGCCTGGAAGGCAGAAATGCAGACCAGCGTTCGTCGGATAATTTCTAAACTCTGATTTCTGACGATTTCTACCATAATATATCTAACATGTTTCCATGTCCGATGACGTCTGCTACAAATCCGATTGCCTTAGGAACATTGTTCCTGACGGAAGAAATTGCCTTTCATCGCTCTACGTAAAAATAAAAATGTATTTAAAATTTAAATAGTTTGTCATTTTTCCGATATTCGTGCGATTTTCCTTTCGAAACATTTTCGGCTGGTTCGTGTTTCTTTAAATAACTCCCGCTTTCTCTCCCCATCTGTCGGATTATTCGAAATTTACTATACTCCGTGGTATTGTTCCTTTATTCTTATTCTGGCTAAACCCAACTTACAACGTGTATCGTTTACCCGACGAAAACGCGGCCTCGAAAAGACCCTCAAGGAAAAAACCACTTATCTCTCGCCACTTCTCAATTACTCCATAGCAGCCTGACGTCTTGAACCACCCTGTGTAAACGAAACGACACAATTTCCAGCGTTTCCGTTATACAATATCGAACGGACTATTCTTCTGTAAAAAAGAATAACCCGAAGAAATGTACGCACACTATGTTACTTTGAAAATATACGCGACAACTGTGCCGCTCTCTTGAATATGCAAATGGGACAATAAGCGTGTCCCCGAATTGAACGAAAAAAACTGGAACGAGAAAGTTTAAGGTAAGGCTCCAGGGAGAAAGAGCAATGATAGGAAAACGATCGAGGATAAAGGAGCGAGGTCAGGTAGAAGCAGCGTCTCGATTTACGTTTTACGAAGTTAATTGAATGGGTCCTCTCTCCCTTGTCGTAAGATCGCTTATAACGATGGGGGCGGAACGGAGCCTATGGAAGCGCAAAATGGTTATTATCTCCGGCGCCGCAGACATAGCTGGCTGAGCTTCTGATTTACGAGCTGCCCTCTCGACTTAATCCTCGCATCTACCCACTCGTTCCACAGCGACGATCCTCCTGCGATCGGTGCTGCAATTGGTCCTCGTCTTTTCAGACATCGACCAAAGACATTAACACGGTGGACGCCTGTCTCGAACCGTAGCGATCGATGCCTTTTAGGATCGGACTCTAATCGGCCGTGAAAAGCGACTGACAAGAACTAAGATACCGAGTACGACCGATTGAACCGATGTATCCTTATATTGGAAATTTTACTTTGGGTAAAAAGAGGAAGAAAGAAAAAGAATCCAATAACTTTTATACCGCGTTCGAAAAAGAAAAAAGGGTCTAAATTTAATGAATATATACATTTCTTATGTATGTTCGCCGATTTCTTCGTAACTTGTATCTCGGGTATATTTTTATCTTGGGTATATATAACTGGACTCGTTAAAAAATTTTTTAATTTTCGTTTGTCGTAAACTATTCTTTGCTAGCATACAAGTATGAACAAAAGGAAATAAATTTTAACGTCATATTCGGGATTGGAATCATATCTTGGATGGATAACATGCAATCTTTCACCTTACAGCAATCCGTTCGAGTACCGATGTTATAAGCATATTACGAATCGAATAGAACCGAGCGACGACCCAAGAAGCGACGTTTCCTCCCCAGTTCTCATCTCAAATACGAAACTTTGTCGTATCGAGCGATCGAACGCTTTAACCGATATAATATCCCCGTCAATGCAGAAAAAAGATCCTCGATCCGCCAACTTACACAGAGCCTATCGATCATAATCTGTGAAAAGGTACAGCGATAAATTTGTAAATCGAGCAGAACCGAATTAAGACACGCGCAACTTGTTTTCCACGACATCTATCCGATACAAGAAACTTCGTGATAAGATCTCGCGCCACTTCCTGGCTCAAAAGTTGCAACTGTAATCAGGAAATTCTCGTGGAGGACTTACGGACTGTCTAAGGAAATTTCTCCTCCGGCTTGACAAATCGCGAGCATCAGGAACTCGTTCCCGAGACTCACGAGCTCTTCCGGTTTTTCACGGAGCGGCTGTTCGCCCGGACGAAACAAACCGCTCAATTTGTGGTCCGGCAGCCGAACGAATGACCCTCCGAGCGGAGTTTCAGCGAGTTTACGTATCGGTTCGAGACTTATCCCTAGCCGGCTGAGCCGGATCGTGTTCGTAAATGGCGCCATTTTTCACTCGGTCCGATCAAGCTGCCTCCGATACATAGTAAGATGTCGTTAACACGCACGATTGCGGCGTCGCTTAATCCAACGTACTTAATTCGCCATCGTTTGCAACGGTCCTCTATCGTCCCTTCGGTTTGACCTCTTTCCTGAAGTTCCCTGGCTTTGCCCGTTGCTATCGAAACGTCTCTTGCAGGATTTTTTTAAATCTCCTTAAGTACTTTGGCTGAATATTTAGTTAAGTGCGTTTTAATTAAGCGAAGATGCTCGAGAGGAAATAAAACTTGAAATTTACGTTCGAGTAGCGCAGTTACTTTTATATCGAAGTTTGTTTCACTTACGCAAATTAGGAAGTTAAATGCCAGCCTTTGCGTCTTCCACTGGCAACAGCGTGAATCTGCATACCTGAAAAGAAAAAGCTTGTTAGTCAAAATCGAAAGATTTACTCGCTACTACAAATCTATTCTGTATAAACATCGATAAGTAATCATTGTCAAAATTTACAGGCAATTTTGTCCAATCACCGTCTCACCGTCTGCGATCAACGAATGACGAATTCGAATAGGACGGCTTCGTCCCAACCCCACGAGCGTATTCCCGCAGTTTAATCGCGTTATATCGCGATAAGCTTCAATCCGATTTAGCCAATTCAATTTTACGAATCCTTTCGCAGACGTGCCGAGATCGTATCGCGTTTAATAGACATGCCCAGCCATCTCGCTCCGAACTAATAATTTCCTATGTGAATAACAAACCAGCAGTTCCATTCGTTTGAGTACCCATTACCGAAAGAGAACTTAGGCTCGCAGTTACAAAACCGTCTCCGTATTATACTTTATTTCAATTTCAACTTCCGAACTTCGTGATTCCACCTCATAACTGTTGAAACGTTTTAAAGTCGTCATGAAGTTCCCAATAAAATAAACATTCCGCCAAAGTTTCCGCGTAGAACTTTTCACTTTTGCACGATGCGCGAACACGTATCCCACACTCGAGCCGTACGAACAAACATGTACCCGAGGCTTAACTCCTAGAAAAATGAAGTTTCGCTCGCGTGCAACGTCGCCCGACTAAAGTTTTACGAGGACTAATCCGCCGGTATTGCGCCGGAAATTTTACTATCGTGATAACATAGTGTACCAATATCCACGCGACACTCGAGAATTTAATATTTATGTGTACAACGAAAATTAATCGCGACAGCTAGACGATGAATTTAATAAAATATTTCGCGTCCTCAGCATTACTTTTTAAACGATATTAGTTTACTCGATATTTATTATATTTTTTTTCTGTGTTTAAACAGCACGAACTCGGTTCATCGTTGGGAATAACAGGTCGTTGCAAACTATATTCTACCGATATTCGAATTTTGAAAGTCTATGGCGAACGAAATACTTCAACCACGGAATCCTTACTTATTCCAATTTTCAATAAATCGACGTTCGAGTACCGTTTTATTTGTAATCGAACAAAAATAAAACCAAAATTAAGAGCCGAGTCCATTTAACAACCGTCGAAATTTAATTTAAAAAAAAATCATCTAACTCTCCTTTTATTGATACCCGAAATAGAACTCCGAAGGGATAAATATGAAAAATAAAACCTCCATCCTTTCGGTACAAGATCATTCAGCCTCGAGCCTAAAATCGCGCAAATCTGAATTTACAAAATCCCCGCATGTTTACCCTGTCGATTCAGTGCCATCCCTCTCGCCGTTTCAAGATAAAACCTTAAAAAAAAAAAAAAAAGGAAAGAAAAATGAAAGAGATCAGAAGCAAAGTCCAAATTCTATAGGAAATGAAAGCCTGACCCTAAAAGACAGGCAGCCAACTCGATCTCGTCACTCGAAGTCGGCTGCTACCTCTGTGGAAATTGAAGTCGGACGCGAAAGGGACCATCTTCGTATGTAGGCCACCGACAGCAATAACACTTTTTCCCCGGGAATACGTTACATCGACGTCGTGCCACACTCTCAAGATTCTCGTGCGATGGTAGTGGTTTGATCCGAAGAGGAAAAGAAATACGGGGACGAAGGATTGTGGAATCCGTGTATAGGATTTTCACAAACGAAACGAGCAATCTTAAGGCTAGAGGATCCAGTGTTCGAAGAGGAGCGACCGATCAGAACCTGTCTACCTTGGCTTTCGAGCTTCGTAACCACGAGGAACGGCCTTGAGTGTCGCGGATTCCACTTTCACAAGCGACTTCCGCCCACCTCCGTGGAATCGATCCGCGTCCTCGCGGATACCTTTTTCCTCTTTCTTCTCCCCTTTTTCTTCGTCCTCTGCATCTGTCTCTCGTTCCCTTTCTCAGCCCTAGCTTGTCTCTCGTTGCAGCTGCGATGCAACCCTCCGTTTCGCCGGGGAATGTTATCCAATGGAAGGCAAAACGAAACATAGTTCTTTTACGGTTGCTCGATAGTAAAGAATACGGCCAGAGTCACAGGGGAAAGCGTGTACAAAATGCTATCTGTTATTCGAAGAAATACGACTGGCGTGGGAGAACGCTTGAACTAGAATCGATAAGACGAGAGGCGAAGGAGAAAGGGAGGATGAAAATAAGACGGTTTCATGTGTGGTGCGCTGGGTAATTTCTGGAATTCGTGACAGATGATCTTAAGATACGACGAATACGCGAGAAAGAAATATTAATGTTTCGAAGGAATATGAAAGTTATACGAGTTGATTGTCATTGTTTTCTTAGCTATAAAAATCTTTCTGTATAATAAGATCTTTTCCCTTGTTCTAGGAAATGTACGAATTTCGAATCGCTGACCCTGGATCGTATCTTTCATCGTCTTTATGCATGTACAGTTTTTATAGCTGTTACGATCTTCATGATCGATTCGAATTAAAAATGTTCAAATCGAAGGAAACCTCGAGTACACCACTCTGCTGTGGACCCCCTTTTGAGACAATCTCGGTTTAATTTAGTCACGAGATGGAACGCATCTAAAGAAACTTTATTAACTTCGTTTAAGTTTCCCTTCGTGAAAAAGTAAATTGATATAGGAGAAAGTCCGGACAGTTGAAATTCTGAATTCTGGTCTCATGGTTTAATCAGATGTTAATGATAACTTTTATAATTAGCATTTCTTTGACTAAATAATTTTGTTCCGTTAGATCGACAAAACACCGCCACGGTACAATGGTATGGAACTTTCTCCGCGGACTTTCGACAAATTTCAAGATCCAAGATCTTCCAAGACCACGCAAACAGACCCGTAGCTCCTCAACGTCGTTAGAACTGCAGTTCTACGCAAAACTGACCGAAACCAAACCCATTACGTTTCACACGCCAGGAACTTCAGTTCGGGGAACACGAGACCGTGTTCTCTACGGGTCACCACATTCCACAGTCGCCAAGTTCCATCTACGTTCTACAACCGGGCGGCCAGCGCACGTGACGTAAATTCGGTTCAAGGGTCGGCGAACGAAGAGCGGAAGGCTCGTCCAACGTAAAGAAAACGGGATTGCTCGCCAACACTACCACCGAACTCCACCGCTTCGAGAACGCGCGTACTTACGAAAAGCGATACGTATCGAGTGCAATTTCGAGCGGTCGTATTTCTCCGCGTGCACGTGTGCACCACGGAAATCCGAGCGATGCCTCGACTTGTCACGCTTGTAACGTTAGCTCGTAATGTCCACGATTTAATAACGCGTACAGGACGGTATTGATCCCCGCGGGAACACCGGTCACCGACGCTCGACCATGTTCTACTCTAACTCGCTTCCTGACGCGATAATTAGATAGGTTGTCTCGATAAGAACAGTTTCAGCCGGTTCTTTCGTGCCGACGATGTTAAAGGACGACACGGAGTCCCTTTAACGAGGATAGCATCGTAGCTTCGACGACCAGAGAATGGCTTTTAGAGTTAAGGACGTCCTTCGAGAACCATCGAGATATCTAGAATTTCAGTTGTTTGAGAAAGAAACTAGAAATTAGAGGAATAGGAGAGTTTTCGATCCGGGGTAAGGAATCTGAAACCTCCTACTTTCACCTTCTATTTTATCACTCAATCATAGGGAAATCGAATCTAACGTAATTTTATCAAATCGATCTATCGTAGTTGTGAAAAGTTGTAGATTATCGGATATTCGGTGTATGGTGTTAAGAATTACGATACCGTATAAGTTAAACAACTAAAAAAGGCAGTAAGACAAAAGTTAATTTTGAATGGAAACTGCATTTTATTAAAACCGAAACTCCATTGTGCTTTCGACAAGCAATAAACTAGGTTCAACTAA
Organism: Bombus affinis; assembly: GCF_024516045.1. NCBI lineage: Eukaryota > Metazoa > Arthropoda > Insecta > Hymenoptera > Apidae > Bombus > Bombus affinis. Next base: position 10,172,772 of record NC_066355.1, on the reverse strand, counting down.
AACGTTTCGAAAATCGTGGGATCGTGACTGTGAAGTGACTTCCCCCAAAGCTTTTTCAAACGTCGATTTGCGCCCGATTCACGCGGAGTCCACAACTGAACAGCGGTCTCTGGAAAATCGGCAATACAGCGAAATGGAACGCAGTGTATTTGCAACAAATATGATGGATTGCCTGAATGATACAGAATGTGGATCCTTTCGCTGAAAACGCATTGTGCGATATTTTCTCTCGAACGTCCGCCCTCGGCAAATTGTTCAGCGCGAATGGAAGTTTCCATGCCTGTATCGGACGCTTAAGCGAAATCTATTTCGCAATTATGTCATAGCAACAACTTGGAAAGTGAAAAGAAAGAGGCGTAGGTGAGTAACGAAGTTATAAATCGCGAGCAACTTGAAATTGTTCGAAGAAGCGAGAAAAGTGGGAGGAAAGTTCGCGTAACAGATGATTTTCTGCTTTGTGCTTCGTTTCAGAAAAGTTGCCGAAACACATTTTCGTTCATGCTTTCGCTTCGTCGTTAAAAAAGACGCTGAAATAGGTTTTTCCACGAGCGAGGAAAGTTTGATGTAACGTTGAAAGTAAGATGCAACCAAGCAAATACGCGAGAGTCATGTTTCTCGTAAAACTTTTACCGCCAATCGAGACAAAGATCGACGAAGCGTTGATATACGCGAAAGACTCGTCGTAAAATCGAAAAAATTTCAGCTGCTAGGAAAATCGATTTATCGAAGGCAATAACTTTTCGAAACTCATCGGGGAATCGGTGGATGGGAAAAGAAAAATCGACCAAATGCCGATGTAGAATCTCTGGTTGAACATATATACGTAGAAGTATGCGTCGCGTAATGCTGTTAGTTGAATGCCAGTTAAAATTGAACTCTCGTTAGCGTTGAAAGTCGTACGATTCAATTTAAAATGTACACGTAAGGGAAGTCGTTATAGAAAAATCTAATTAAAAACGGAAAAATACGAAGCTAGATAATATATGGAAATATCGATATGCGCAAAATTTTTGGAAGACAAATTTCAGTTTATTAGCAAAGTTCCCCGAATATAAATCTGTATAAATTTTATCAACGATCGAATTATCAGTGATTATAATCATCACTTGACTAATTTTCATTTCTGTTTGTAGCATAGATTTTTTATCAGAGAATGATAAAAATCACTAGTATGAAGATAGATTAAACTACTTTATCGATAAAAACCAAGGTTAAACGCAATATTGAACTTAAAATTCATATCCCAATAATTCTGACTTTTCATTTGCGTAATCACTCAGCTCTATAGATGGTCGTACGATTGGAACTCCATTTCCTGAAAAGTAGGATTTCTAATCTAAAGATCACTACCTCGAGAGGGCTTGCAAATAATCGAGCGTTCGTAGACCGTATGCGTGCTGTAATTATTTTTCCAAAATTCGGAAAATTCAATTATCCAGAAACGTACTGACTTGCCCGAAGCTAATCTAAATATCGATTTCAATTTAGCTGTTACATAGTTGCCTTAAACGACCACTCCAGCATTCAATACTCGGTCAAAGCGATCGTCACGAAACAGAGCGTATACCTAATATTCGACAAGCATCACAGCTATTCACGGGTATTAGAATGGCGGATCGTCCGAGTCGAAAACAAATGGTACTAGTCGTAACAATGATTAATTGTAAAGGGTGGCATAGGACGTGGTTAAGCGTGGTTAATCATCCACCGCGGGACCAGAGGATTCCCTCCGTGAACCATGTGACAGAAGTACGGCGAACCACGATTGTTTGACAGATAGCCGCGTCAAAACAACCACCGCGTGGTCCTTGTATCTGCAGTCGCGTGTGCATAGGCTACTGACACCTGTCGTGGCTCCTCGAGTCTCTGTCAGTTGGACTAACCGTTCGAACAATAGGGTACCCAACCCCCTACCTGCGGACTCTCATACATCAAGAACTGACTAAGCTCGCTGCAAGACTCGTACGCCGTGAAATAGGACGCTCGAACGAGAATTCTTGTTAAATACACTGTCAGGCGCAAGGTTCGTCCAATTCACCGCCGAATACCGATGGATGAGCAAGGTGAACTGTTTTAAGAAGATATACGATCCTCTGCGAGGCAAAGGTCTCAGCAACGTGCACCGACTGGAATTATCGTGGTTCTAAGAATATCGGTATTGTCTCAATTTCGTCTTTGTTTTTGCACCAGTATTTAATTCGTTTTAATTTCATTTTAAACTAGTTAGATGCGGTCAAACGATTTTTTAATGAACTCTACCAACGACGATTGCACGCATTTAACTTTCGCCATACGATTCCATCACCTTACAGCACTTTGTAAAAACGTGTAATTGTTTGCAATTATTTTATAGTTTATAAGCGAATTGATACGCAGACGGACAAGGATCAACGAACTACCAAGCGATGGGATGCAACGGGGATGAACGCGATAGTATCCTCTCTAACGCGTTGGATCTACACCAGATTCGACCCAGTCTTAACCGAGGTCTAACCTGACTATCTAAGCTAGAGCCTAACAGGGGTCACGCACTCTGGGGCCGCTGACACCTGTCGCAAGCTCTAGAGAATCTGCCAGCCTGAATAACCGAACAATAGGATCGTGAGCTTGCACCTGCACACCTGGATCTAGATTAAACGTCGGTTAGCCAGCAAATTGGCCCATCAATATTCATTATCGCACGGTCTGGACGACGGTCAAGAATTCGATCTAACCGCTCCAGTAGTTTCATTGAAATAATACTCTTTACGCAGTGTTTTAAGCTAATTGCGAAATTTTGAGAATAAAAGAGCTATAATACGAATATAACGTAGAATACAGTAGGAATCCAGTAGCGAATGATTCTTATATTTCGGTGTGCTCCAAATCATGAAATTCCTAGAGAAATATTTATTCGTTAAATATACTTTGGGTAAAACGAAACTCCGATCTTATCGAAAAATTATATGACAAATAAAATAGAAAAATGGTAATCCAAATTCCACCAGTCTCCAGAAATTTAGCAACGACATTGGCGTATCAACAACGATACAAACGAGCCTGGTCTATGTTTGCTGGACAACGTACACGCTAAGAGTATCCAAACGTTGACCGTGTTGAATAATTTCCGTCGAATCAATTCGCGTATCGAAACATCGATCGTTGTATCGTCGACCAAGCTTCGTTGCGCCATAAATTTCTCCGACGAGAAAATATAATAAGTGAGAAAAGTGTGTGCACGGCTTCAACGATAAAATTATCGAGTACGAAAATTAATAGGTGAAAATTATTAGCAAGATAAGTGAGAGATTTGTATCAATTCCAGTATTGATAAAGGAATTATTGATTCTGAAAAGTTAATCAATTTTCTATGATATTGTTAATAGAATGTCGCTAGTATGGATTATTCGAGCGTGATTAAATGGTGCGAGAAACGATAAATACATTGAATAATTCCCGTTGGATTAAACCGTGCGATTCGATCGATCGTTAGTTTAGAATGTACATTACTTAACATAGAAAAGCTATTGTGAACGTTTCAACATATAAATATTAAAAGAAAAAACATGAAAGGCTGGAATCTGTATAGTGCTCGTGACTAATTAATAAATTAATTAGTCTAAAGACGGAAGCGACTTAACCGATGTAAATTGGTGAGTACAATCAATCCTGATTCTCAGTTGCAAACTGCATTAGATACATCCGCCCTAAATTTGATATAGGTTTCGCCCTACGATCACAAGGTACACCGCAAACGATCATTACCAACGACAGATCCTAATTAATGAACACATCCCAATCGAACGACCAAATAATCGAAACGCCCAGGACAGAGCACGTTAAACTTGTTTCAGATGAAATTGCGTGACACAAATCTCTTCTACGTGAATCTATTCCACTGCTGCCGCGCGTCTCTCTTCCGGGGAATCGGTAACTTTTATTTGTTATAATCGATCGTATACTTCGACTCTTTTGTTCGTATCGATGCAATGATAAACCAAGAAAAAATCAATAGTAGCGTTACGGGAATTTAATAAACTGTATATTTCTGTAATGAACAAATCAAGTAATTTATTTTTTACGTCAAAACTCGAAATTTCAAACAGAAGCGGCGATGAAACTCAGAGGAATTAACGGCAGAAAAACGCTAAAAAAATTTAATTAAACTTTCGGCAAAAATGAAACTGCTCGCGGAGATCAACCGAAACGAATCGCTTCCGATTACAAAGCATTGGTAAACGAATTTTTTTTGTGAACGACACGATCAATTAACGCAGCTACAAATCCGATATGCGCATTTCGTACAACTAGCAGCATCACCGTTGGCTATGAATAAATACGCTCGCAAATACCGATCCTTTAGCCGAGCAACTGCGGATAAACGATAAAATTACTCGATAAACCGTCAACATACAAGGAAGATATCGATGAGGGAGGAGTGGGCAAACCGATTACAATGAAACGATTTTTCGATGAGGCTATCCAACGATGTTCACTCTAGAAAACAATCCATTCGTTTCGAGGCGAACACCTCTGTGAGCAGCGATCGTTTTCAATCGAAGAAATCGTATCGAAAACGTTGGTAACTTTCAAACACGACTCGGTCAAATATGCAAATTAAATCCTTAAGATATTTCTCAAAGTAACTTACTTCAAAAGTAAAATGCCCAATTTCACGTAGATTCGGAAACTTTTTAAACGAACATTATGCTTAAGTATAAAAAATGCATTAACAACTTATGTCCTTTTATACATAATTTTCTAACGAAAAGAAACGTGTAAGTACTTCGGTCATAAGTCATAAGTCTCAGTCGTAAAATCCCAGAAAGAATACTTGAAAAAATTAAAGAGAATCGCAAACGAATCCCTATGAAATTAGCGGAAAGACAAACGAAATGTTGCTGTTTTCCAAAGTAAAACACGGTAAAGGCAGGAAAACGATACAATCTGTGCGAAAGTGTCCGGAAACATACGACTGCGCACTCCAAAGACACGCAATTTGCGAAACAACCCAATCTGGGAAATTTTTCTGGCTGCATAACGGTTGAATATTTTCAGACTGCTTCAATTTCCTGGCAAACAAAGGTGGAAAACATCAAAAGATGGAAAAACACGCAACTACTGTTTGCAACGAAACTGTTCCACTTGATGAATCGCGCATAAAGAAAACTAAACTGCAAAAGGTATTTGTACGTTTTGTGAATAAAGAATATTATATACATAAATTTGAATACATGCATATAAGTCTGGAAAAAGCACATAAACGTATAGAAGCTGTGTATCCTCGAAACAATTTAACCATGGAATAACTTTATTAAAATGCTACGACCAAACTAAATTGTCCGGGTTATAACGCCATAATACTACCAAAGAAACGTTGGGAATCGAATAGAGAGTTTGAAATTTTCCATTTGCAAGTTATGAAGCTACGAAAATTTACGTGCTATGTATCTTTTGCGAACAAAATTCCAAAGTAAAGGAAAGACCATGTACAACAAACTTATAAGAGAATAGTATAATTAGTTGTAACTTTTTTAACAATTATACGACCTATGTTCAGCAAAGACATTATTGACGGACGATACTATTAACAACGAAGCCATTAATGACCACGGAAAGCGCATAATTCGTGGTTGCATGTTTACAAGTTTAAATGATATTCAGTTACATGAAATGGAGTAGATTTATCCGAAATTCGAATCTTGTCTAAGCAGAAAGGAAAGGATAACGAGAAGCTTATCGAGAAAAGTGAGCAGCCGGTAGAATCGATATTATCGAAAAGAAAGCAGCGAAGGATAAGTAACATATAGATAGACTATAACAGCACGTAGATTGCCGTCTAGCAAGCATCTAATACGAATAGGGCCCGCTGCAAACTTGAATTTATGCACGCGTTGCAGCGCATAAAGTTCCCTGTCCTTGCATACTCTCTGCACCATGACAAATTTCTCACCGTTCCAGCAATATTCCTGCTGACGGGTTAACGCCAAATATATTTTGAACGACGAAGGATCAATTTTCCTGCGAGACATCCAGTCGATCCGAGTTTAATGCGGGACAGGATCAAGTTCGAGAAGAACGTCTGGTGCCTCTGCGCACTTTTACAAGTCACATGGTGTAAGTAACTCTCGCGTAACAAATAAATAAAATTCTACAAACGTTTGCGCGACAAAGGTCTATAACCAACGATTCATTTAACAGTTTTCAGAGAACAGTGTTTCTACAATCTCGACACGTTTTAAGTACGTTTGCACGCAAAAAGTAACCTTAGACAAAGCAGAGCAAAAACAAAGAATTTTTCAATCATAGGTCGATAGCGAGAGTTAAAGAAGAACATTTTACAACTTTTCTAGACCAACAGCCCCACTTGTTACGTCGAAGCTGTGCAATACAATTCTATAAGGTTCGACATCGGTAACGTTGATCTGTTACATCAATCTTTAAAAAAAAAAACTGAAGGTGATCGCATAAATCACTCGAAGACTCGTTTCCCTCTCAAAGGGGATTCGTCCAGCGTATTCGATACTCCTGAGACGAGGAAGATGATTACCATGACACGGTTGCATAAGAGAACGCCAAAAAGAGTATCGTTCTGCTCATCTTATCGCTAAAAGATGCTCTCGGTAAGCCACCAAGCGAATCGTTCACATAGTTTTCGTCTATTAGTGGTCCCTGACGAACGTTGTAACATGGGAAAGAGCAAAGTGGCAGCGACTAATCGCAGCCAAGCGTGCAACGTTTATCTTTATACGGGATCGCAATTAACCGCGATAAAAAGAAGATGTTCAAGCGAAGGTAGATAAATTATGTCGACCGACGCTATCGGCTAAGTAAATGACTCGAAATATCCGCTGAGTCAAACGTAACCTTCCACCTCCAGCGCGTGAAAGGATCGTGGACGTTGAGAAGCTGCATGTTTCCCGATCGCCTTGGGGGATGACCTTGGATGCGCATCGTTTTCAACGCGAGCCAGGTCAGACGTTCACCGGCCGAGAAAAGAAATAGAATCGTCCCCATCCGAGGCACCCTGATCTCTCTACCCTTTTCATCCGATTTTCTTCGATGAGCATTTTCGTCTCCAGCGTCCAGCTACCCTTATCCTCGAAAGAAATGCAAAGTCAGAAGGGTAGAAGAAAATTCAGAAGGGTCGCTCCGGCTTTTATCGTTTACGGAAACGAGCAGACACCGATTTCCTTCGCTGTGATTTCTCAGAAAATTGATTCCTATTTCTTTGCTGCCTGACGAATGAATTTTAATTTTGAGGTTCCAGCAAGGGAGTTGGTATCAGATTTATTTTCATCGTTGGTTTTCCCGACATTTTATATCGTGTTACATTTACATGGAAGAGATTATATTCAGATGTCACAAATAATACTTTTTTTGGAATTCTCCAGTTTTTAATTCCTGTAAAATAATATTATTAAATATCAAATGAAGAAACTGAATAATCTTATCAATATATTTCTGCTTCCTTGATACTATCTCTTGTTTCGTTTCTTTTTCTCTCGCTTTATATTCCAATCACACTACATTAATGATTTCTTATTGAGAAATGATAGATAGAAGAATTCAAAGAACACACGTTTCGACGTAAAAATGCAAAGAATAGATAAGATCTTTGGAATGTACGTACGTGACTTTATTAGACACCGAAGGCAAACGCGATTCTTCGATAGATATATTTCAAAAAATCGTGATTCGCTGGCATCCTATTATCGAGCTTTCTGCTTTCTTATCTTCTTCACGAGCAAGAGACAGGTTCCCTCCGTCGAACAAATAAATCTCGCAATGATCAAGAAGCAAACAGATTTCCGTGTCATAATAGATTCGCGCGTAATGCGCCTCGACAATGTATACGATACGAAATATGTGCCTATTGAATTATTATTTCTTAAAATAGGCTCGAACGAGGATGCAGGATCATTCTTCCTGGAAGATCGTTAAGAATCAAATTTCCCATTCTGACAACTACGATGTACAGGATGATTCAGAGTATCCTGTCACACTGGACATCTTTTTCTATCTTTGAAGAAGTACGATTTGCGTTTTTAAGATTAAACAGTACCTGAAATTCCACATTTCACGTTTATTAGAAAAATATTTCTCGAATTACAAGGGAGTCGCAGTAAAATTCGTCCCTTAAAATGAGATTCAAGCACTTTGAACGCTGTAAGGCTACAAACGCACAAACGATCGAAGAACAGCAATAAAACTCTCTAGGAACAAACAGCAACAGAACGTAAAAGGAAGAATATAAACAAGCAAGAAAGGAGAGAAAAGGGATTTTGAAATCTCCATCTTTCGCTTAATCGGAACTGGGAACTCTTCGATCCCAGCCGAACTTCTTTGCCGCTCGACCCTTAAACCAATCGAACTCGCCAACTTCCGAATTCAGATTTCCTCGAATCTTAAATTCCATCTCCGTCTTATGAAAATTTCCAACGCGAAAAATCACGGCCAACCATCGAAAAAACTTCAGTCCTATTTTATCCGAAGAGAAAGATTCCCGAGGTGACAAGAAGGGGAACCCTTCCATCGTCGGATCCGAAGGAATGCCGGCATCGAAAATAGTGTACGATTCCCAGCCTGCAACCCTCGTCAGGCAAAGGATTGAACCTCCACCCTTATCCCCCTTAGCCTTGGCGCGATCTCCGCGTTTTACGACCAGCGATTTATCGGGTCGGCCCTCCCTGTCCTCTCTATCTCGCCGCCTTCCTGAAGCAGTCCATAAATTGCAGCGATGTGCCGGAAGAAAAGGAATGAAAAGGGGTTGAAAGGAAGAAAAGAGGACGCAGGATGAGCCCCGGTTGCTCGGCGAACGAGAGGAAGGACGGTGGAAAGTTGCACACCGCGAAGAAGCAGCGGCAACTTGAATAGAGGCCACGCGGTATACCGATTCCTCGGCGTTCCTTCGCCGACCGACGGATCCAACGACCGAAATGCATCGAACGTATATGGCCGTTCATCCCTCTTCTGTCATTCGCACCGTGGGACTCGCGAGCAAACGACCGCGCGCACATTCATACGGTGCAACGCGTAAAGAGCGGACTATGAACGCGTTAACCAGAGAGCCAGCCGACTGTATGAGTACACCTCCGTTTATAAATATGGGAACGTTGCAACGAAATGAAAAGATGCGTCTGGAAAGTTTTTGAAAAATTAGCGACAGCTTGGAGGATCACTGTCGCGATTGGAACCTCCGAGAATTGGATCGAGTACATTTGAAAGTTCTAAAGAACTGATATTTTCGACATTGTTATTGAATAATGCTTATGCTTATGCATTTCTGACCAGTGTAAATATGCAAAGATACAAGCGCAATAAAAGAGAGTTTAAAAGAGAACTTTTGTAAATTCCAAAATTTGACCGATTGCCCGCTTTACTGGCAAACTATGTCAAGTAGCTAAATTTTCTATAAGATCAGAACGACTCCGCAAACTTCAGAGAAAATGTCCTACTTCCATTTCGTTCCATCCGATCTACCCTACCGTGGCTATTCCCTACGGGTATTGATAACGTATCCAACTCGAATATGTTTTACGTTTCGTTTAATTTACGCTAGCAGTCTATTTATGAATGTACGAGGATTAACAGGATGAAGAACAAATCACGGAACCGGACGATTGCTATTTCGTGATTTTTCGCGTTGTTGTTTGTTAAAAATACGCGCAAACATTCTCTGTCCATCCCTTTCGCTCTTTTTAATCGGGTGAATTTTTTACGTGGTGCATCGGATGTTGCCGAATGTTACGAAGGATCGATGTACAAAAATTGAATCCAAGCATTGTTGGGTAAATATTTGTTGGATTTTATACATTTATGAATACCGACTGCATTAATACAGATAAACAAGGAACGAAGACGAAGAAAAGGCTACATACGGTAAAATTAATGCACGGACATGCGGGTGTATTGGCTATTTGGATTAATTAATTCAAGAAAATAAATTAATATTCCATACGAGTATCTATCATTGATCGATGTTGTGTTGATATCTGAATGAACGTTTGCCAAGAAACTGTGTAGTAGACTTCTTCGAGGACAAAAGTATTACTAAAATTTGCAATAAATATTTGCAAACGAAGGCCAACAATGATACCTATCTGTTAAAAATCATCGTCGATCGAGGAACAAATTACTATCTACCAAAAAGCATGAAATTCAAAATCGAAGAAACTGGAAATACAACTGTGCAGGTTCTCGTAGCTCGTGTTGCTTGAATTACACAAATTGCGCAAATTACGCCGATCGAATACGAAAAGACGGAATTTTTCACGAAGATAACCGCGGCCACGAAACCTTGGCCAGAATGCGGTGGTCTCATTAAACGTTTGCCCATTACTTTTCTACGACTTGAATTCGACTTGAAATACGGTAAGTATTAAAGCTTAGGTTGGCTGTGTCTATAGAACGATGCGAATTCGTTCGAGTGCTGCTCGAAACTCGTCACTTTTTCTTCGCCGTAGAGAAATACCGATGAAATAATCGCAAACCGGAATTAATATCCGCCGATTGAAAGCAACCCTGCCGTGATCTCTTAAATTCATCGTTCAAGAATCATGGGAGTCGTTGTAATAAATATTCATAAGAGTCTCGAGAGCACGCGTTTACTTGCCCGCAGGGAAATACGAAGTTCGATGAAAAGGAAGGCCAACCGAACCGGTTACGCTCTTTCATAAACCGAGATGCGACGTGAAATGAACGAACGAAAATTCGAGGTGACTTCAGATTTGAAACGCTGCGGAGATACTTCATCAACGATGTAATAAGTGATCTATTTCACTGGGCTGTAATTAGATTTCATTCACAGAGCGAACTTTGGAAACTTGGTTTGAGAGTTTTAACGAGGATTTGAGATGAACAATTTAAAGAGGCGCTGGCAGTTTACATTGGTAGATATTAGTGGTACACGCCATATGGCCATTTTTAATTTCATACGAATACCTTCGAGATAAGATAAAACGTGAATTTTTTATTGCCCCTAAGCGCTCATTTTTTACGTTGGTAAAACAAATAAAATTTGGGGGCCAAACTTATGAAATGAAATTTTAAACTTTGCTGCATAATTTATTGTCCCCTGCTGTTCTTGAGAAGATTCAAGTTTGCAAGAGTATAAAATTTCAAATATTTTATATCTCTCGTTACTGGCATATTCATCGGCCCTCAAAATGAAGGAGAACACGAGTTTTAATAGCTCGCGAATTAAAACCGTGTTCTATAAGAAAGATATACGATCATAAAGTGAAACATTCGGTTTAGAAAGAATTAAGTGAAAGTATGTTTTGCAAAAGATAATTTGAAGTATCGTTATCGACGTAAAGCCATAGTACATCTTATACCTCGAACATTCTTCGTTACGATCTAAAAATCTGTCAAACGATTCGCGACATTGTCTAAATCACGTCAAACGCGATTAACGCTATGCACCGAGCACGCAAGCGTAACTTATCAGCAAAGTCTTCCGGAAATAGGTCGTTCGCCGCAAGAGGAACCGCCGAAAATAATCTCATCGTCTCTGGAACAGCTTCGCAGAGCTGGGAATCGTGACAACGCGATTCGTCTTCCGTAGCGATATTGCCATGAGATTTTTCTGCACACGCGTCCTCCTCGTTTCGACGAGACCCGCTCAATATCCAGCAGGATATCAGATCCCGCGTCCAGGAACGCTTTATCATCGGAATAAGTGTAGCGAGCGGTAAACTCGAGCGGATAACGCGTATCGTCTTCGAGAAAATACAACGAGACTGATCGACTGGTGAGCGAGTGACTACCGGAAGGGACGTGGAACGAGGGTGAAACTGCCGGAAGAAAAGGGAGAAAAGTACGGTAGATATGTGTGGTATGGGAGACTTTATTTCCGTCTCGGAATCGTTCCATTTTATTTCGTCCCTTGACTTTCTCTATTACGCCTCGACAGTCGCCTCGAATACATATATCGCAGAACGAGCAAAGTTAATTTCAACGCTTATTCGCGGCCTTCTTATTGCGTCCGTTATATATGGTACAGTGCGTGGTCCGCATATCTCCCGCCGGACTTTCATATCGGCAATTCCGATAACGAAATATTCTCCACTACGATTTAAACTTCTAACATATGTCACCTTGGAATTGCAAAATATCCTGCAGATTCTAAGCTCGTTTTTATTCAAAGATATCTTGGAATGCGTGTGTTTGTACATTTACCTTTGTATTTTTCTCGTGGGCTGATTACTATTTCTCCCTTCTTTCTATCGTCTTCCTTATTGTTCTCTTCAGCTGCTACTCCTTGCTAGAATTCGTTTTTATATACTCGTGCTATCTTTTTATTTCCGAGAATCCTTCCTTTTCATATCTATACACCGCATCTTCTCTTTTTCCCTACTTCTTTTTTATGCGGTTATGCTATTTTGCTATTGCCGCGCACCTATTGTTGCTTTCCTGCGTTACCGCTTACTGCCATTGCTAGAATACACCTTACACCTTTCTCGGCGTACCTTCGTTTCTTTTTTACTCTTTGTAAATCTTTTTCCTTTTTTACCTTTTTTTTATCATATCGATATAAGCGTTAATAAACAGTAACGCCTCCGTAATAGATGCAAGAGTAATAAATTACTTTCCATCACTGGTTCAGGATTCATGACAAACACCTAGTTGTTGATAACAAGAAGAAACTCAGAAATGTTCACGATAGTCAGAGTTATTAGGCATGATTTTGGAGAAAGTGAGCCCAGTTGCAACCACCGACTAACCACAGGGTGGACGCGCCGTCCGTGGCAGGTACTCACCAGAGGATAGTTGATAACCGCAGGATATACGTTCGGATAGTCGAGTTTCTCTAATGAATCGATTAAGAACTCGTCGATTAAATTATATCTGCCTTCAATGTATTAAAACTTTGGTCTATACGGTGGTTTCACATTTTACAGGGTATAAAAAAATTGGATTTCATCAAGCTTGCTGATAATTAATCTGGGCACGTTCTCGAGCATTTTTCCAGCGCGAGGAGCTGGCGGGGTTAATTAAAACGCGACTCGTAGCTTGCACGTTGTCGCTGCCAATTTACAGAAACCAACTGCCGTGAAACGAGTCAATCCTGTCCTCTATATCCTTTGTCTCCGTTGAGATTTTGATTTCAGATCTTTGTACTTAATCGCCATACATACGAGAGAAGATACGAAATAACGACCAAATATGACGTTTGAAAAATAAATTCAGCTATGCATGAAATGAAAGAAATGAAACGTATTGACGATTAGATATCAGTCAGAGGAATTAAAGGTGTGAGAAACGTCAAAACAGGAAGATGCACGTACGTAATTCCTATAATGTGTTTCCCTAACTTTATTACGTTATTTAATTTTTACAACAATTTCAATATGCTCCGTCTCGCAGTATTTCTATCCTTGCGGGATGAAACTATTACGTATTCCATGCTTACGAAAGTAAAATATGGAAAATGTAACGATTACGAAAATTGAAACGTTGCAAGCGGATAGCAATCGCCACTTTTCAAATTTTAATACTTGCAAATCCATTAAAGCCAACAATAAAGGGAAATTTAATGACGCGATTCCATCCAGACGTCATTAGAATTCTCATGCTTTGGAACGTCGGAGAAATGCAATCCTTAATGCGCCAAAGAGATCGAAATAGATAAAGCATGGGAATGGAGGAAGAGGTATTAAGCGATTTCGCGATGCTGAACGCATTTGACCAACGCAATGCTTGTTCGACGTAGGATTTGCTCTGAAACATTAACACAGTCCGATTAAATCGACCAATGTACTGTAGAAGCGAATGCTGCGCTGGTTATGTGAACTTGAAATTTGCATAACACCAGATAGTTCACTTACTTGATACGATTAACCGACCTAGATACAGAGATCATCTTTCTCCCTGAAACTCTGTTTTCATGTCTTAAGCTGGAACTATTTATAATTATAAATAAAAGTCGCGTCGCCGATGGCGATAAACTAGCTACTATTGTAAATTATAGCCATAATTGTAATTATAAATAGTTCATCGTTATCGCTAACGTGACCTAACACTAGCGTAATCTATACAATTTGAAAAAACAAAGTTTCTGAATAACGCGACGCGCCTCTCTGAATATTAAAAAAATTCCTCCGCTTATTTTATAAATAAACGATTATAATCGGACTTTCATACGTATACGGTTCAAATGTGAAAGATTGGTGTAACTTTATCGAAGTTACGAGAGAACCTGTCACGAGTTATGCGCATTCTTTATCAAGCTCGCGTGATTTACTGGAAGCGCCGGTTCACCAGAGTAATTTGTAAGTGTATGCGAATTAATGGCGCGAATGGCATTTTACGAGCCGCTCTATTTACGGCTACGTTGCACTTAATGCTCTGGAAACGATGACTTAGGTGTCATTAAACGCTATTGGCATGCAACAAGTGAATATGTTAGGATTCGCGTGTATTACAATTTCTTTCTAAAGATTTTTTCCCTCCTTTTAATAGACGTTCGAGGAACCTACACTAAAATCTCGATTAATACGCCTTTTCCTTTATGGCGTCTCGGGTGTGCCATAAATTAACCTTTCTGCGTTCAAGTCGTACCTAATCTACATTTCGGTTTTATTATTACCGCTGTTAATGCAATGTTTGTTTGGAACAATCGGATCTCTTTTCTTCAACTGTTTGTTTTTCACGTCTCGTTCAGATTTCAATTTTACGTATTCTTGCAGACAATTCCTTTATTTATGGTACGGTATTATCTTAAATGGTAAATAATGATAATATAGAACAGAGTCAACGATTCCGGAGTAAATGATACCATATAAAACGCTCAACAACACGTGCAAAATAAAACTTATTGGAGTTTAATAAATGCGACTACTACAATTATAATTACGAATCGACAAAAAATCTCCGATACGATCCAGAATGCGTTGTGCAAAGTTTTACAAAAATTAAAACACTCCTTCGACATTCACCGCGCTATTTCAAGCAACAGAGTGAGCAACGAAACGCGGCCAAATATTGTAGCAACTCCAAACTACGCTCTATAGTTACTCGTAGCTTCTTTCGCGAGACAAGTGGCTGTTCGAAAATTTGGATGCTCCAGAGCAAGAGGAATGCTATAGAAGTGTACGACGCAGAAAGGGAAGAGGGTGTACCCTTTGCACCGAGGATTAAAAAACGGTAAGTACGTGCGAACGCGACACGCGTCAAGGGGTTTTCTCCGTCAGAAGCTGGCCAAAAGAGAAGACATATAGAAATCTCTGGCAGAAGGATTGCAGAAAGGAAGGGCAGAAAGCGTGGTTACGAATTCACAATGGCATTGTGTAACTGTTCCACTCCTCACCCCTGGCTGCTGCACGATTTTCTCCTACGGTCACCCTCCCTTGCCGCCACACTCTCTTTTTCTCTCGTTTTAAGTCCTGCGACTCGCTCATTTTCTCTTTGTATACGTATATATATATATTGCACCCTTTCTTCCCCTCTTTCCTCGTCTATCTAGTTTCATCCACTTCACGGTACTTGCCGTGAACGCCATTAATGGTTTCCGTTTCCGGTGTCTCAATCTCGCATTCTCCGCGCTTTGCCTCCAAGCCGCACACCTATTTCTATCTGCCTCTGTACTCAGACCGTTCGTACTTTTCTATCTTTCTCTCTCTCTCCCTTTTTATCCCTTTCTCTCCTTATATTTTTCAACGAAACAAACGAAGAACGTAGCCCGACTTTGAGAGCGAATCATCGCGAGGACGCGCCAACGTGTATCGTGCGTGGGTGCACGTTAGAAGGGTGCAGCGAGTAGACCAGGCTAAACGAATACGCCAGGTTTATAAGGGTGAATACAAGGAATGATGTTTCGTAAGCAGGCCATCGGAAATTTCTTGTATCCATGAGGACGGTAATCCCATTGGTAATCTCGCAAGAGAAAATTCAGAAGGTTATGAAGCTTTGTATACAAATTGAGCAATTTATTCGTAATGTACCTGCTAGTTTCTATTAGTGTGACAGGACAATATGATTTTTAACGCGTAGAATCACTCCATAGGGAATACAAAATTGTCTTCATTACATGACAAATTACGAATATTTAATTCAAAGCAACTGAATCCGTAAAATTACAACATAAATCCTCACTGTTGAGCAATTTCATCGCGTAGGATTAAAAGACGATCGCCGATCGAACGAAGTGGCGCTAGAAATTCCCATCGATATTTCTCTTCCACGCATTAATGTGAATGCGACCGAGAAACAGAATTATTTTTTCAAGACTATCAATTATTTGTCCTCGATATCGGTACATTCGACCCGAATATTTCACACGAAAGTGTTTACGAACAGTGGAACGATTTCTATGGCGATTGTTCGCAAACTCATTAATCGAGGGCGTGAGGAGAGGGGGGTCTTGATAGCTTTAAACGATTCGATCATGGATTCCTTCTTCGTGTTGGCAATCGGCCAACGCGTTTTCAAGAAAGTATCTGAAAAGCCGGGCAGCTATTTGAATCACATCGTCACGTTCTACCTTGTCGATCGGTGACATCGGTAATAGAAAGGATCGATTTGAGTTAATGGATTTATAGTTGGACTGAGAATTTCATTTGACTTTCCAGGCAATTTCTTTCATCTTGTTAAATCTGGCTACATTTGTCGATGATAGAAAATCCATCCTAAAGTACGTTCTTTTAATAAAAATTAATTTACAAATATTGAAAAGATAAATTCTCTGAAAGATATTTAATAGATGTTCGTTTATCTTTCTCTCTTCGGTGTGATTAATGTTTTTATAGATACGATTAAAACACATTTAAGAGAAGTAAGAAAGAGAGAGAGGGAGGGAGGAAATTATAATACTAATGAGATTTCTTCCGAGTAATCGATGATCTCATACTCAATTGCAGGATTTTCCAAAGAATAAATACGAGCCGCGCTTACCTCTATAAATATATATTTGATATGGCAAAACACGTTTAACGAAAGGGGTACAGCTAGGATATTCTACTTTTCATTAGCTTGTATCAAATTCTGACAAATAACTTTCCCAGAACATTTATTTCTATACCGCAAAACTTTACACGAATTTTGGCCAAGTTTGTTCAAATCGCCATGATGTTTGATCCGTATTCTCAATGTCTCTAAACTCGAAAGAAAAATCGAAACCATCGTCCGTATGAGTCATTGCAAAATTCGGCGGCTGATTCTCATTCGGCAGAACCTTTGGTCTCTGTTCCTGAATAGAGATCCTTTGTCAAAGAATCCTCGCCTATAAATTTCTCCGAGAAGCATCGCATAAATTGGTACGAAGTAATGGACATCGAGTCTATCGAATCAACCCTTTGAGAGGGTTCCGTGAAAAAAAGCGGATGAGTGGTAAAGAAAGGAGAGGAAAGGGACAGGGGGGGAAAAGGCAGATCCGACTAACTAAATCTTTGATAGCTCGGCTCGATGGTGTTTCCACGCCAGCGATTCTTCCAACGATCGTTCCCATTTCGGCGGAGTCGTAAAGTCGGATTCGAAATTCAGCGACGTGACCCGCACCAGCCAGCGGCATAAATTCTTCGTCGTCTAGGGCTTCACCCGATGGAAGTCGCGTGATCGTTAAACCATCGAAATCCCCCTCGATTTATTATCCCCGCTCTCATCGTCGATAGCATAAACTCCCATCCCATTTCTCCTCCGCAACGATCAGGATTAATTTTTCGAGATCGTGGCTCGTACCACGTCGTGTCGAGCTTCTATCCGACCGAACGTGCCAAAACTTGTTGAATTCTTGACCAGAAGACGATTATCCGATATCTGACGTGATATGATACGCCGTAGAATTTTTATCGTACGATTGTGTTTAATGCGTGCATAAAGTTCGTTTTTACGTCGAAGAAATACACATATGTGCCTATTTCCGAACCTCGAAATACGATAAGATGGTACAGCAAAGGATGTATTATGATAAGAAATAAATTGCACTTTTACGTCGAAACAAAGAGCGGACGGAATATCGAATAAACGAATGGCTTTTATATCGCTAAAAGCCAATCTCCATAACTTTTGCAGCCAACTTTTTCAGAAACTGCATTTTAACAAAATTTAGCCTGCTTATTAAAAAGCTTTCAGCAACATTAAATTTTTATAATGCGAACTTTGATTTCCTACCTGTTCTGCTCACACGAAAGTTTATTAAACCGTCAAGTAATGCTTTCAGCGACTATGTTTCGTTTCCGCGTATGTATAGATGTACGTGTAGGCGCGAAATTTAAATTACCCTTAGCGAAATATTGCTCGTAATTGGTGCTTCGTTTACATTTGTTGATCGACAGTGCCACCCATATACGTATATTTCGATATTTCGATATTTCGATGGAAAAAACGATTCCAGTAGAAACTACACGTTTGTTTTCCAATTATAAACCAACTCGACGAAGAGATACGCTTTTACGATTAATTAAAAATTGGAACAATGGCTGATAAAAACGAAGAGAAATATTTCACTTGTATTTCCGCAGAAATTAGCTACGGCAGAAAAATTCTTCAGGCTTTCCATTTATTCTCTGCCTAGCTTCATTTGCCTGGCAATTACCTCGAAAACTTGTAATTATCCTCGTCAGTTCCGCGATGGCTTTGGATTTAGGGGATGCACTTCGAATTTAACGATCGTCGACAGCGCAGAACTTTATCGCTTCGCAACTCGGGCACGGTTTTCAATCTTTTCTCTCTTCTTTCTACCTTTTTCTACGTGATGTAACCTCGAAGCGGCAACAACGACGATTTTCACTTTTTCTACGTTATAGTACACACGATATGTCATGTAATTACTTCCGTTTTAAAAGTGACATGAACTTCGAGCGATATTCCTAAATGTTTAAACTAACGTTCGATAAATTCCTTTTCAATCCCTTTATGACTAACCGAACAGGAGCATCGTCTTTTAAAAGGGTACTTTTCGCGACTGGACGTACTATGCTTTTTTCGCCTTACGGGGAGAACGTGAATCGAACGGTGAATCTATGTATTTAAAAAGCCGGATTTGTAAAAGCGGAAAACAACGGATTGTAGACAAGCGGAAAGTAACGGATTGTAGACAAGCGAAAAGAGGTAAGAGAACGCGTGCTTTGGTTTTCAAACAAAAATTGTTTCGTTCTCTTGGTAAAAAAGTTCCATACATTGCGATGCAATCGTTGCTTTAGCAGATATCATATCGAAGAGAAGTATCGGAGAAGAGAACATAGTAAGCATAATTGATTTTAATAGGAGTGTACGCACGAAACAGTAATCATAATAATATTATAATAGACACGTTAAAGAACAGAAAATAAAGAAGAAACATCGTTTCAAAAACATACTTTTTCTTTCCTTTACGTAATGTCAGCCATTCGCGACGAACGAGTCTTAAAAAGCGCGAACATTTAATAAGCACCCTGCTACGTGACGACATGACAAAGGCCACGAAGCCAACTAGGAATTACCATGGAGGGGTAACGCTCTTTCGACTAACCTTTCGCCGTACAATTAGCACACGGAATAAAATGCAATTCGAGAATAATATCGAAGCTAATAACCGTTATTAGCCGTCTAATGTTTCGTCCCCCTTCGTTCGAATGCATCTTATTGGTCTTAGTTAGACGTTAGGTATCTGGGAACAACGCCGTTCTCAGACAGCCATTCGAGAGTCCACAAACGCGTCTAGAGGATCGGCCAAACATCGTCCTACCTATACACTCGCAACGTATACCGATGGAATTCCGAGGAAGACCTTAAATCTCCCTTCGAACACAAAGCGTGGTTCATTCACGAGAATAAGAAGAGCAGGAGCTGACCCTCGACAGGGCCGCACTTACACACTCTATCAGCCTAATAACCTTGAAATTAAGTTTCTGCCGGTCGCACGGCGATCCTTGCGGATCGGTTACGCTCTCGTTCTAACAACCAAACTTTCCGTGCTTCCGCCAAGAGGTAATAGATGTGAATTGAATAAGAAAGAAGGGAAATGATGTTCGAAATGGTTAATTTATCTGGAGGAGAAAATTCTTTTTAAATAAGAAGAACGATAATACGAAGAACTACGTGCACGTTCTCGATTATCGATCCCCGATGTCGAATGAAATTACGAACTTGAAATATCGTGATTCTCTGAAGATTTAAACTAGACGGAATAGCGTTAACGTTTTTACATTGAAGCGAATCATTTTTAATTATCTGCTGATTGTGATGAATAATAAGGGTGAAAAACAGCGTAATATCAATGTAATCTATCACGCCAATTCGATCAATTTAATCAATTTAATACATCAGACCAAGATCCGTATCAATATCGATAAATAAACAGTAAATTTCATCAAACGTCGGTGTCTTAAGCTGATCCTATTAGATATTCTCTTCCGTTGATCTGAACTTTCCATTATATCTGACTCGTTCGAGCGGAATTTCAAACTCTTCTTGAAATCCATTTTTCATTTATATTCAACGACATGATTCGCGGTAGTATTCGGTGAAAGAAGGGGCTATAAATCAATTGTTGGAGCACCATCCGTTAAAAATAAACTTTATACTTGACATGGAGCGTCTTCTTCTCGAAGCGAATAAAAGATCTTAAGCCAATTCCGAAAAACTCGTCACCAAAGGAATCAAGATGGTCGTAACTCGGGGATCGACCAGATCGTATATATCCGACCCAAAGGAGTTTCTAGTCATTCTACTTACACGTTCCTTTCGTTGCTTCGTGTTCATCCTGAATTCTCGACCAGTTTACGTTCAATGTCTACTCGTTTGGAATTTCGAGAATTTCCACCAAGCAGTTCCTTGATTAACTAGCGTACACTAGCGAAGCAAATCGTGTTCGAAGAATTTGTTTCATACTAATCCGTAAGCCTCACTCGCAACGAACTTTATTATCAATGTACCTTTGTATGGACAGTCGTACGTTGGTAGATAATAGGATCGCTCCGTAGATATACGAAGGAAAAGAAAAGAAAAATGACAACATATACGACAAATATATATGATAAGAGAAATACACTACAAAGTACGAGTAATAAAAGTAAAGTAAAATCCGATGAAGGAATATTTTAAAAGGCGCGTGTTGATCGACTAAATAAATAAAATGACAAATGAACGTCGTTGCCGTTGCTGAACAATATGGGGACTGTAAAAAAAAGCCATAAGTAGAACGACATAGTTCGACATAAATTATTATGGATAGTAATCTTTGCAAGTTAAATTCTTCACGATCGAAATTTGTCTTTCTCTGGAAAGAACCCGTTATACCTGATTACCTATAAGCAATAACCATCGAATGAAATTTCTACGCATTGTAATTCACGTTCGAGTCGTTTGCCGAAACGATATTTCGATTTCCACGATTTCCACTCGAAAATCACATTTGCCATGAAACAAAGTATCGACTATAACACTTGCACGTTGCGCCAGTTGCGCTTAAGGATCGCGTAAAGGTAGAGAAAATCCGCGTTCTAAAGGCGTGCGTGACTTCATTATAGGTCGAGTCGGTGGCGTCCCTTCGTTCCGCAGCCTTTAATCGACACGACCTCTCCTCCTGCTTACTGGCAACCCGCTTTTTCCCCTCGTCGAATCGCTTCGAGTGGCCTGTCAGCCGAGAATCTGCACGTCCATGGAGCAAATTATACGAGAAAATGCACGGTTTCGCCGAGCACGTAATCGGTTTGCCTGGTAAAGAATCAAAAGGTAAGTAGGCGGCCTTCGTAGGCCATCGACCAGCAGACCTTTCTCGGCCGTTCATTCGATGTCGCGTGAACTTACACGCTCTTTATCTCTCCTCCGATGCATATGAATGAAGTAACTTTGTATGCACGGCTCGGAAAAAATAATTGATACGAAGATTCCGGCAGAGTTTAGTAGAACGATATTTTTAACTGGCACTGGGAACGATTAGGCTATAATTAAAGGCGCTGGTGGATCGTACATCGGCGATCGATGAAAATAAGACTCCCATTTTGGAGGAGCTATCTTTTTTACGTGTCACAGCGATCGTTTCTTGATTTGAAATTTCGTTACATCGATTTCCATCGTCGAGATGGCCGCGAAACGATTCTATTAAAAACTTCGCTCCATAAGGCTCTGACTACCTCGGTGAAAGCTTTTAAACAAAAAATCAAACGAGAAAATTCGGTCAAACAAGATGTTGGGAGATAAATGTGATAACGGTAAATTGAAGCACGATATAAGATTGTGAGTATGAGATAGGTAGATATTTCGAGCTGTCCGTAGAGATACAAGACGATTAAGAAACTCCAGTTCACTGATGTATCGATAATTAGACACCGTGGTATCGATACTGGAGGTTGCAACAGCCACGTTCGTTAAACCTTTGTATTACTCGTACTGTTTAGTACGTCTTCCAGTAAATACTAAATATTTTTTATCGACGATTCGTAAAACGCTGTAGAGAAAAAGTTTACAATGAAAAAAGTTTGTACGATCCAATTACCACAAGTATTATACTTTTACGTTTCTCGTTTACTCGTGTTATTAAAGTTTCTCGTACCTGAATGATTAAATCTTCCTATTAATTCGGATAATAGTCTACGCCATAATCATTCGCGTAATTTTGTAAATTTTCGAAGAGTGAAAGTTTCTCGCGGAGAACAACACGCGTGTAATTGCAACCAGCTTTCCCAATAACTCTCGTGTCCTTGCGTCAACAACGCACGGAAAAGGATGAGATCTAACGGTAAGAAAATTCTCTGCAAGATTCTATATGGTATATCAAAACGACACAACAGTTTTGCTGTTCGATGTGACTTTTGAATTAACCTTTTATCCGTTCTTATATTATTAAATGTCAGAAGTTCATTCTAATGCCATATCGCGGTAGTAGTTGACACCTTTGTACCAGGTATAGTCGAGCAAAGAATCACGAGCGATGCTGGGATCAAAAGCGCGCCGAATGAAATGTTATCGTCGTTCCAATTTATCGTCATTTGAATTCACCGTCATGTGAAAAGAAAAGACATTTTTTCCATATTTTCAGTTTTATTCTCGTCGACGCTTAAGGTAACGAGATGGAGTATTAAACTAGAACTACAGCACCTTTCTCTACGCTTGATACCAAGACGGAATTTAAAGTAAAAAGATCAAAGTGTAACAAACGTCGTAACTTCGATAATAAACGGACAAATTGCATGAATAACGCAGAAAGCTGGCTGTCATCTCAGAAAATACTTTCCGTTATTAATAAACGTTCAAACGCGAAACCTACTTCTTCATCCCGGGTGATGAACTAATAATTCAGAACGTTAATTTCCAACTGGTACGTTTGAAGAATGTTCGCGAGAATCGCAAAGTCATTAGCAAACTGCTAACTACATGGGGCGCATGGAAATGAACATGCTGAATATAGGTACCTGATGTGTAGCTATACTTTAGCGAGCGTCTGTACCTCGGTTTTCGATAATGAACCGATGAACACCGTTGTTACGATTTTTAAATAAACGAAAAATAAACAACGCGCGGAACTACCTCGAATGCCGTTGGGATCAAAGTTAATAATTAGTTTCCTGCGCGATCATTACTAATAATAAATGTTACGGAATATTTCGAATAGCTTTCTTTAAACAGAAGAAATATCAAAAACCTTAGTGATCTGAAAAATGAAGGGACAACGAGATTCTTGGTAAAACTCTAAGCCACCAAGAATCATATTCGGTGTTATGATAATCGTATTCGACGTTATAACTTCCAACGCTCTATTTTATCACGGTATTGTACGCATATTGAAAATTGAATATTTGAAAAGGTGCAAGAATATTTCGATTTTTCGAACCCGACTTGGTCGTATACTCCCTTAATATCCCGAAATGGAATTATCAAATATTCTAGAGAAAAGAGGGAGGAGGATGGAGATCACCGGATGGGAACAGCAGAAAGCGATAACGACCGCTTAAAGTTGCACACTACGTCAAACGAGGCTCCTCGACATGGCTCAATTAACTTCGCTCGTGATTACGCTCACGAGTCAAAACTCGATCGAACTTGTCAGAACAAAATGACCATCGATCATCGTCACATTAGACAGGAAATATAGCGAGCAAGAGGGAACGAGAACGGGTAATATTAACGCGCAATATGACGTTCGTCACGTAACAATGGCTCCGTACAATGCACTGGCTACAAAGGGAACACGCGACGATCGACGAACACGTTCATCTCTACGTTTCGATCGAGTGAAACTCGATAGTTACGTGTGACTGATCAATATTAACGTTCCTAATATCGAGTAAAATCTTCGCACGTTAGAACTTCGAAATTCATAAAATTTCTTCCTTTGGAATTGTTGCTCCTTTTTTTAGTAGATACGGTGATTAGATTATTTCTTTGATATCCCCAAGAAACCATCGATCGTGCCTGAATATGTTTAATGAAATTATTTTTATAAAGGATAAATTGAACACTGTGGGATATCAGGACATGTTACGCGACGCATATTTTTCCGCTTGATAATTGCATTTTATAATTGAAATGGAATACAAAAAGACATAAGGTCTATTTATCTAACATAAGGACATATTTCGAATGGTATTATTACCATGCGTTATACTCGACATCGAGAGCCGATCAGGACCCGATCCTGAGAACTTGTGGGGAATTGTAGCAAGAAAAGTTTAGCATCAGGAGAAGCTACCTATAGAAAATATCGTTAAACTTGAAAAGAGAATAAAATTTGCGTGGGTGGGTATTCAAAACGAAACTCGATACAAGTTAAAATCGTGGAATCAAGAAAATCGTGCTTGTCACGATTCTTTCCTGTAATCTTCGGTTACAATACGAATGTAAAAATAGAGTAATAAAAAGACCTAATAAAGATTAAGATCAGTCCGAGTATTAGAGCGTTATCATGCAAAAATGTAAAGTTAATGCTACACCAGCTATCACGGACGATCTTCGTAATCATTAGAATTGTCTTTCGTCAACGATTCTTCGATGACAAACGCTCGCGTTCTCGACCAGAACCCAGCAATCCGGTAGTCACGTATCGCGGTCATTATCTCCGAGAAAAAAAACAAACGGAACTGCTGATAATAACGTTACATTATCTCCTAGCACAGAATGGAGCACGCGACCAAGCGATGTACATACAAAACGACGACGATACAAAATTTATACTTCCGGCAGCGTAAGAGGAAAGAGGAAGAGAAGCGGAAGAGGTGTTAGGAGAGCAGAGAGAGGAGTGAATTCACATTCCATCTACGTCCCTCGTTTCCTCTCTCTATCCGAACTCTGAAAGTTTTCCCGTTGTAACAGCTGCGACTCGGCAGAGAAGCGGTTTTAATTGGGTCCGCAGCTTTCGCACGTAGAAATCGTACCTTAAGGTACACGTCTGTAATTTCACGAATGGACCAACCAACCTTCGACCCTTCCTAGTCTAAAACTCTGCAGACAGCTATTTCGTTTCGTGCCAGTTTCATAATTAAAAATCGTTCGTCTACTTAGCTACTACCGATCGTGATACCGATTAAAGGATTATCGTGCGATAATCGTATATAAATAAATTGCGTATCATCTTTTTATAACGAATTTGTGTACGTTCTTCCATTGCCTTTTTGTACATAGGTATTTAACAGAGTCTCAGTAACGTTAACAATTTTTTTTTAGTAAGAAACGACAAAGATTTGCACCAGTGTAAATCTCCAAATGCATTTGCTTAAAGGAAGTCCTCTTGTGATTTTTTCGATAAAAATAAAATGCTTTTTCTCTAATATAAATACGATTCTAATTAATAATTATATTACAGTTTCTCGATATTACGATGTACTGTTCCTATTCAAATTTGAAGTACAATACTATTGTATCGTGACTATCGTCAAAGTACGCGGAAAGCGTTGGCACATGGAAGCACAACGATATGAACTACGTACTTTCAAGAGGTGACAAGAAACTTCTTCCATTTCTGACAAAATGAGCTCGTTACTCGACGATCGAGACGAAGAGACACGAACGTTATCGCAACTTCCAACGAAAGGCAGTGGAACACGATCGAAATTCTAATGTAAAACCGGGTTGCGCGAACCAGGTTAATCGATCTTCGCCGTGTTTCTTACAAGTGCTGTTCGAAACGCACGCATACTTGCTCGACCGCGACGACAATAAATGTCAGCGCCTTTATATCACAATCGCGCCTCATTATACAGACGGAGCGTCGTTTTACCGCAGAAACCTACGTTTCAGTGGAATCCCAGCGTGGTACTCGAGGAAGATTATGTTTCTGGAAATGCTCGTTGCAACTTTCCCTGATATAAATCATCGCCCGTTGCACATATGTCCGCACAACACCGCCAAGAACTTTCTAACGTTAATTATCCCTACCCTATTAACATTTGTACAGTCACAAATATCCCGTTACGCGAGTACCAACATCGAATGTAAATCTACCTGAAATTTACTCCAGATACGAGAGGCCATGATATCTTCGACTCGATCTTCGTGATTATTACGATTTTGTTCGCTGAAACTATCAACGCAATAAATATCACACGTCATATTAAAAACGATTTAATACGCGGAAGACGTATTAAAAACATGGCAATTAAAGCTTTACTTATGTTATGTCGAGTCACTTTGACGGACGCAGCGATTAATCTAGTCATTTGAAAAAACAGCTGTCAAACATTCGCAGTCTAACGATCTTTTCTCCAAGTCTATTACGATAAACTTTAGATGACACAACCTCGATGACCGCTCGTGGCCTTCGACGACTCTCAATGGCACGGTGATCTTGATAACCTCTCATGATCTTCAAACAATGCAATCATCGAGATTCGATCGATGCAATCAACTTCCCGTGATATTTAAATGATCGTACGCGCGCGTTCACACGATTTCTCACCTTAATTTAATTATTATCGGATCGCTCGGAAAGTTTGGTGCGACTTTTAAGGAATTTGATCGACATAAAAATTCATATCGAAAAGTTTCTCGCCGAAAAACCTGAAAGTTTGCGGAAGGATGGAATTTATTTCGTCCTAATAACAAATGTTATAGACATGTTACAAGTAGCCACTTTTTCGCATATCTTTTACATCGTGATTGATTTAACGTTGTTAATCTTATCAGAGGAGCATTCTTTCTGAGATAAACGGTTCAGAACTTCGGGGAACGAAAAATTTGCCACAGATATAACCATTACGTATACAATTCAAAAGATCCGCAAAGTAACGGAGATAAAAGCTACAATACTTTCCACTGACTAAACATTCCGCGTATCGACCGTCTATTTTGCCATAAGCGCGCTTCAAAGCTAGATCGGATTCGTTACTTTCAATGTTCGAACGACCAAACCGCTGCCCTTATGGTAATCGGTCTAGCAGCTTCCTGTCCCGGATTTCGTATTTCGCTTATCGCCTTAATAGCAGCCACTTGTACCAACTGGCGACATACGTTCGAATTAAGAGCATCTATTAACCTGATTAATTACCATAATCGTATGGCACCGGATTGCATCGTATCAACGCGAAAGCTGAAACATGTTGGTACCATACATGGCTCGAGTCTCGGTTAAATAGAAACTCTGCTTCTCCGTGGAATGAGCCGCGCATTCAAAGAATCTACGATTCTTCTCACGAGATAAAACAACACGACGAACTCGAAAACAAAGTGGGAGGCCAGACAATAATGGAGCGACCTGAGACGAAGAAAGAAAGGGAAAACGTTGATTATAACGTCAATCATAAACGTGACCCGCAACCCGCAACCTTCAGTGCGTATCTCGAATGTCGTTCCGTCTCACTCGATACTATCGACCGATGCTTCGCGAAACATCGCAAACAGGAATTTCCGATGTTTTCTCGCGTGTGCAAGGAGAAATCTAATTGTAGGGAAAAAGTCGAAAAAAGAAAACAACCGTGTCAAGAAAGGATCGAAGTATCCAGTGGAGACGTGAAGCGCGATCTATTTGCTCTTGTCGAGTGTGAAATATTACGACGGTGATTCGGTTATCGGGACGTATGTTTGAACAATTTCGAGCACACCTATTAAACTCTTCCTATCTGTTACGAACTCGTGTAACTCAACGTCAAACGTCGTTCGAGTGGAAAACAATCGTGCGTCAAGTTAGAATAAACATATCGCCGCGCGTATTAAACCAATACAAATTGACTTATCATGGAAATTTTCGAAAATGTGTAAATTTGGCAGCTTTGACAAATAGATGTGCTCAAAAACGACTCGCGTTATCTAAATTACGAATGTGCGTTGATATGTCGCTGATATCGTTATCAGTCTTGTCGTACTATTATTCTTAAGCCTCTTAACTTTGATAACTGACTTCTTGTCGTGTAAAAACTTTCAATTTGGCTACCGAGAGCAACATAAATGACTGAATAAAATTGTTTCTCACAATTGACGAATGGAAACTAATAACGCAACTGACGTATCATTGAATCGAAAGAGTAAAAGAATAAGGCGATTAGATGTTGGATTTTTTCGAAAGAGACGACCCATAAACGAGATGGCTCTCGTAGAAATAGCGACAACTCAAGGTGTTGGGATCACTCGCGAAACTGATCGCTTTCGAAACGGTTAACGCACGCCTTTTCGCAATGACAAAAGTTTAACGGACCGGAATTGTATTCGACCGAGAAAGCACCCTTCAAGAAGAACGATAGCGAGGGTAAAACGAAAAGTTAAAGAACGTCGAGACTCCGGCTGTCCAGAGAGAGAAAATTGGATTTCGCGTGTTAACAACAACCACGTCTGCACGGAACAAACCTCTGCCGTTCGATTATGCCCCTTGCGAGAACGATCTACGTTTCGTTGATTTCGCGCAATTCCACTGTGAACGTTAATTTGTGTTCAATGGTGCGCGAGATAAAGGAATTTTTTGACGATATGTCTTTAAAGACACATTGCTGACACGTTACGATATACACTGTGCATTTTTTTATCGTAATTATTTAAATTTGCTCAAATATCTCTATTGGAAGTATTTTTAATGATTTTATTATTATCAAGCAAAAACCGAATATTTTTAATTAAAGCAATTTTCACAATGTTAGGTATGTACCAAAATATAAAAATCTGGATTTTTAAGGAGAAGGAAAATTTTTAATCCAAACCAATACCAACTCGCGGTTAACATTCGTAAAAATGACACGTAATACAAAGAACAAGAAGTACGCACTTACTTTCTGCAATTCCTAGCGATGTTCACAAGGAAATACATAGTCGAGTATTCAAAGCACACATCCAATTATTTTCAGTGCCAGTCTCCAGAAGTTCCAGAAACGAAGAGTACGAGTTGTACCGACGTACAAAAAAAAAGAAGACGGAACGAAAAAGAAAAGAACGAGAGGGAGGAAAAAAAGGAAAGATAAGGGGAAAATATTACTTCTCTGAATTAAGGAAGAACTCGGTCTACTTCCATTAAATTACGAGGAGAATCGAAAAAGTTCCCCCGTTAAGAAGAGAATAAGCGTCGGTTTCGCTTAGCGTACGCGCCTCCAACTTCAAATTAATTACACGTCAATTAGGAATACGGCTGCAGAAAATCGAGGCTCGGTCATTAAAGCTAACTACTAAGTTCACCGTACAAAGTATGTTGCAACGCACAGCAACGAGCTAATTTTCACCAAACCACCCCCTTTCTGCGCCAACCATCTCTTCGCTTCGCTCCGCTCCGCTCGTCCGCCTGAATACACCTACGGCAGCTCCTAGTTTTGAGCCAATCGTTTCTTAAGAAAGTCGACGTTTCATCCGGCCACCGGTTTATTTAAGGCGGAATTTCCTACGTGCGTCTAACGCGCACGACCGCGTTAAAAGCAGTTTTAAACCCGAATCACACGATACGACATCGCAGGGGGCATCTGACGTATGTATGTACTGTTACAAATGTTACAACGAAGAAATATGCCTGTTTGTTTTCGCGGTGGCGTCGTGTGATTCGGGCCTAAGGACCGATGCGGACAAGGCGACTTTTGACGTTGCGATATCGCTACGATCGTACGTCTTTCTTTGTTTTCCCAGTTAGACAATGAAGACAGACGTATAATCGCAGCGAGATCTTTTAACGCGGACACGTGCATTGCATTCGACGCGCATAAGAAATCCCACCTTTACTCTGAATGCACACGAGCGACATTTTACCGTACGACACCATTGCGCTGCCCGTTCGAAAAACAGAGAAACAAACTTCTTCTGTCTCGGTAAAGAAGAATACGCGCACATGTATTTCTTTGTTTCCCCGATCTGGTGTCGCTTTGCAGCGATCTGCCTTTCGCCCGCATCGAGTCTTAATCGGTCGTGTAGCTTCTCTCTTACTTAACGTAGTCCCTTTCGCCGATTGTTTCATTGAATCGTAATAGATCGAGCAAATATTCAGAGATCACAAACATAAGAGAAACAGGCCAAACGAAGAGCGTTTAACACGGTATCACTTTCTTAACAGATATTTGCTCCGCATCCGCATGGACTTTGCAAGTCCATTTTCTCGATACAGCATCCGTGGTCTACGCTTCTTACGTCTATTAACGTTCTTTCGAACTTTCGGCGTAAACATTTCGTCGATACCATTTGAATAGTTACATGTGGACTAGATTCATATAAACTCGTTCGCGGTAAAGGAAGGAAAAAAATAAAAGGAGAAACACGATTTCGTCGCAAATGTGATTTTCGTATGAAACGAGGTTGAATATTTAACATTCATGAAAGTTGTTTCCAACAGTGCCGATTCTAGACCTGAATGCTAAAATTTTGATAAATCTAGGTTAAAATTTCAAATTTCTCGGCGAGTTTCTAAAAGAAGAAGTATTGCGATTTGAAATTTGAGCCTGAGAACCGAAGGAAACTTCTCGACTTCTATGATGGTTCACGATTTTAATTCCTTTCAATCAAAGCGCAAAACGTCCATGAACGATGATTCTATGAAGATAAACGCGATATTAATAGCTGCGACGTTAAAAGCAAAGAAGATTCATGCGATCGCAATCGAGGAGATAAACGATGTTATTCGAGTCCCCTGCCTCGCAATTAAAGTCGGTTGCGGGCAAACACATCGGTAATTATAATGGGATTCGATATGACCGCATACAGAACACGCGTCGCGAACAGAGAAGCGGTTGACCGATAATAAGGATATTGGTAACGGGAAGTGGACAATGATCATTAAAGAGCGAGAGAGCGGTGGGTGAAGAGGTATAGCGAAGTTCTACGTAACACAGGTCACCGACCTTTCGACCAAATCATTCTTTTTCTCGTCAGAGGGAACCGCAGAAAAATATTCAATTGCTCTTTAATCGCGAACGAGTAAAGTTTGGTTATGAACAAATCGTTGATACGATTGGTCATGAATTTTCGTGAATTTATACGTGACTGAAGGGATACGATCGTTTAACGAGTCCCTTTGATTCTATTTCGAGATTGTGACTGCCCGTTAATTAATCAGTAACTTTTGTGCGTGTAATTTTGTATCGAAAGAATCGATCTCTGGATTTTCTATGTGTGGATCGTTCAACCAGAAGATACAGTAGAGAGAATTATAGAAAGAAAAAAGGATATATTAAGAGATTAATTCAGTATCGTGAAATGATAAAAAATTAACGATGCAGAAGTTTCGTTAAGCTTATACTATAAATTGTTTCTTAATTGGGATAAGAAATAAAGCGGAAGGAATGAAATGAAAAACAACAAAGATTCGTTTAATTAAAAGTAATAAAATTATTTGCCATGTTTCTACTAAGAAACTCGATAGATTTTTATCAATATCTGTCTAATCTGTCGCAGTGAACCTTCCGATCTAACGGATCGCTCCGTACACTACGTAATGTGCGTAGAACCTGCTTCGAAATCAATTAAACATACCAAGAAGGAAACACCAAAGGCTGGAAGAGCAGTCGCTCGAAATCCCCAAGACAGCTCTAATAAGTACCTCGTCAAAGGTTTCTCTGCCTTGTTTGGATCTCTCTACCATTACCATTGCAACCGTTAAATCCTCGTGAACCAGAGTACCTCTATTCCGTTTGGTTCAAGTAAACTTATATGGATACTTGTAGTTGGACAGATGCTGTTGCGAAGATCGTACAAACACACCAGGTCGAACTACACGGAACCTGACGTACGACATACTTACTCCAGTTCGTGGAATACGGCTCTTTGCGTGAAATTTGCCATCTTTGCTAATGCCGCGATTACAACTTGGTTTTTACGTCGACGAAAAATCGATTTAACCTCTACCAGAACTACCGACGATTAGATCATAGAATGTAACTTGAGTCAAGGAAATCAAAATGGAAAGATCTACTTGTTTTCGACAAATTAAATTTTTTAATACACCCGTTGCGTATAGAACGATTACGTTATCTACCTTTCAAACAATAACTTTAAGGTTTCAATGTCTTTTAGCTTCAGGTTGGATACGCGCGATAGTCTTAGATATATGGTTTCGACTCACGCGTGATTTCCACCGTAACAAATTTCCACCGCAGCTTGCAAAACGAACGCTATTTAACGTATGGAAAAGTTGGAAACCAGCCCCATAATCTCGATAAAACCTTTTCACTGAGTCGCTCGACCGCTTGTTAATAGCCGGAATTACGACTGTTCGAAATTCGTGTGTCTATGGAAATATTAACAGCATTGATAACACCAAAGTGGTTTACCTCTTGTTTGTCCGTAAATACGCAATTTATAACGAACGAACTGGTTACCTACGTTGAACTATTTCATTTTCTGTAAATTGAGTTTATAATAACATCCCGTTAAGAGGATTAAGAAATATATACTTTAACAGAGGTACTCTTTGCGTTGATTTACGAGTTTCGACGAATACCATGGAAGTCTTGTATGAGTTCGATAACAGTTGAAACGACTCGGTACGCTTAAACAAAGATTCGCATGCAGCCAAGTTAAAGCACGTTGAAAACAGTATCTTTATAGACGATACGGTCGATAACCCACTTAGGGAAGCGTGACGCCGACACATGAAATAGGTTTGAATCATGCCACATAAAAAGTTGAGCAATATGCTCGTCATAGTGGTACTCCGCGTGCTTTCGTTATTATTACTACTTGTAGCAATCTGACATGTAGTTTTATTTATCACGGTTTACTTTATTCCTTAGAGAAAATTTTAAGTACGAAAGAAATAATTGATTTTACTATTAAACGTCTGCGTTATTTCTTCATTCAGAACGTTCTTCATTAGAATACGTAACTCCGAACGATCATAAACATTGAACGAAATCGTTGAAAATCTTCTTATTTTGCATTTTACTATTAAATTATATCTCGTCGGATGTCTAGATAATAGCAGCAAAAAGTGGGACATTCCTTCGATTTAATAGGACGTGGGCGTGTCAAGAACTTGAGCACGACGCTTTAACAAAAATTATCCTGAAACGCGATATCGATTTCGTCTCAGCAGTAAAAAAGCGCGTCGTTAAAAAAATCTAAAAAACGTGAGCCTCGTCATGTATCGCGCGTGAGTTTCGTCGAGGCAACGCGATATTGTTTAACGAGGCACGCGTGCATGCGACGAGACTATTATATTATCGACATCGAAAATCTCGATGATAAATCCCGCGGGCCGGTCTTTATTCGCGAGCCTCGCAACCAAATTCATACACAGCCATCTCGCGCCGAACGCGCCGCGGCTCTGCCGTTCGGTACAACTCGGCGAAACGACCGGTTACAATTACAAACGGAGTTCCAACGCGTGTAATCATGACATACGCACTTGCAAACACGCTCGTTACAACGCCGCTCGCACATGCACACATTGAAAGGGGAAACGACGCGAGCCAGACAATTTATTTCCCGCTATCTGAGCTAACGTTTACATTAACCAACGCGAAATCGTACGTCGAACGGTAACAATGCAGTGACCGACGTGCTGCTGATCATTTTATCGTTTCACAATCCGCCCGACAATCTGTCATTCCGCGAACACGTTCGTTTCTGAATTTTTCAAGTCGTTTTCTGGGCCAATTTCGCCACAAGCGCAGATTGCGCTGCGATTACCGTCAAAGTCGATATTATTGCTACTCGAGGGGAAATCGCTGATTTTATTAGAGACTTTGGGAGATGATGGAAACAAGATGGACGTTAAATTTGAAGGGAAGATAAAGAGACGGCAATTTCGAAATTTCCAAAGGGTTAGATCGAACGATCGTACGATTAAAGAAATTGGGTGGATTAAATTATATTAAATTTGATGTTCTCTTGTTCTGTCGAGAAACAACGCCTCTCGCAATTTGCACGAAATGTAAATTCGAAAAACATTTCACGATAAGAAAATTATGCCTAATTACGGGAGTCTCTTACCATTGGACTAATCTTAATGATTATTATTATCTAGTAAGCCTGACAATTTCTGTGACAGTAAAGTTTCGATAAGAAAAACAAGCATCTTGGTTATTTCATGAAAATCATCGCCGTCAACACGGAATATGTTAATAGGAATACTACACACTCTGTAAGCAAGCTGCGGCGAGATTACGTGACTGGTTTTACTTTTATCCCGGTGGCTTTATTTCTTTCGTGCCGGAGATTGCGTTTATATGTGACCACAGTCGGTATTTACTTCTTTCCACGCACCCGTTTTACACACCAAGCCACGGAATGAATTTCAACGCGATGTGAAATTATCCGTGGCTTCACGCGACGTTTTACAGCAAATTTCTCACCGATAATTATTCCTTTCCCTTTTCTATGGATCCAGTTCTCCCCTAATGCAATTTTTACCCGCCGCGTATCGCGGTATATCTATGCTTGGGATACAAGATTATTACTGTGTCGGATGCAATAACGCGGAAGTACGCAATAACATCCATTGCGAGCCTAATGCAAATGAGTGCTACGCTTCCTTTCGCTGCGTCATTTCAAACGTTTCGAACGTTTTGTTTCGCGATTACGCGTTATTTTTATTATATGAATATTAAAGCAGAAAAATATGACAAGCACGATTTTGTTTATTTTCTGACATTGATTTTATTTAGCCTTCTCTCTATATTTAAAAACCAATATATTTTTTAATTCGAATATGTATAGTATATTTGAAACTAAATATACTCAAAATGCGGTTTAAAATAATTCAGCTACCTTTTATCCGCAAGAACGACACTTGAGAAAACACCAGACAATCCTACGACATCCGAATAATAGTAAAATCGATGTGAAAAAGGAAGAGACGTATACGAAGACGCGGTAACTTGGCAAAGCTCTCGGAAACCTTCGCTCGCGTTTCGAGCGATTCCCGCCTCAATTATTAAACCCATGGCCGGAGGCTGACGATCACAGAAATAATCCCAAGCGACGCAACGACGAAGAACGTGGGTGGTCGAACCTGCTGGTCTCTGACTTCTCGATTTCGTCTCGATCGTATTCGACAAGCACGCATTTCCATAAGCCGAGAAAGCTGCGCGGACGTGTGGATCACCTGCGACGCGACGTTTCTCCCTGGAGCACCCTGTCGCGTCGGTTTTCTCGGGAGCCGCAACGGAAATCCCGATCGAAGTCAGAATCCTCGAGAGACGTTCTGTGGTCTCTCGATACACGGGTTATAGCCGGCGCAGCGATGTATGCGCTCGGAGCATCTTGAGCATCCTCATAGCGAACACTTATATACCGCAAGCGTTATGTCGAGATGCTCACGGGCTCGATAGATTCAAACCGGCAAGAGAGGATCTGGTTGGGGGGGAAAAGGAAGAAAAAAGAAAGACAAGAGAAGAGAAAAATGTAGAAGAAAAGGAAAGAGAAAAGAAAAGAGAATAAAATAAGAAAAGAGGTAAGGAGGAAATAAGAGAAGGAAAGGAATGAAAGTAAGAGAAGAAAAGACCAGTTGTAAGCAGAAAGAGAGACGGTCGAATAGAAAAGTGGAGGAAGAAATCAAAAGAAGAGGGAAAAGAAAAGACGCCCAAGTGAAAGACAGAAAAAACCAACGAGGAGAGAAAGACAGCAGTTGGAAACGGAGAAAGAGGCGACCAAGCGTGCGAGAGAAGAGACCGATGAAGAGAAGCGAACCGACCTGCCTGAGTCAACCGGTCTAACCACATGTTTGCCTGCAAGTCGCTATGCAACAGGATGGGGTTCGCTCAGAACCGTAAGCAACCTCCGTTAAGCCGCATTTACACCGAAGAACAAATCGATCGGCGCGACATTTCTCCGTGGAAAGCGACGTTTATCCTGTAGATCGATCGCGAGCGTCGCGGCCAGAAACCGCGAACAAAGAGAGACGCCGTGCCGCGCCGGTAGCTGTGTAGCTGTGTAAGCTGTGTAGCTGTTGTCTCGCATTTAGGTTAATTAATGGAAAGGGCTGCTAGAAACTGGAGTTGTTGGCTTTACGCTGCGATACACGTGGTGGTAGCGATTACACCAGCATTCACGATGAATCGAGATAATCGAGATTGAAATTTTTCCAACGCTATCCGCTGCTACCGTCTACGTTTCGTTCGACGCGCGCGCAAACATCCGGATAGCTATCGTGATATATCCGTAATTAGGATCTGTCGTTTGATCGATGCGCCCTATTAAACCAATTTAAATACAATGCCTGGGACGCTCAGCTTCGCTTGGTGTAGATACCTTTCTAACCAGATTGCCGTGGGTAGATCGAGTGGTGGGTGCGTTCGACGTTAAGTTCGATTATTTCTTCGGAGTTTAATTATTGGTTTGGAGTGATTCTTTTCTGGTGAAAAAAATGAGAAGGTAGAATACAAGTTCGTTTTGTTTTACTTGTTAACGGAAGACGCTCTGTGGTGGAACGAGGCTGCTTGCTTCTTGAAAGAAAGTTACAAGTTTTGCTTGTTTAATTACGACGTTAGACTTTTTATCGTCGAAGCTACCGACTCAGAGTTTTGTAATATAATGTACACGTACACTGAAGTAAAAGTAGTAACATTCAGTTTACTACCGTAATATTCTAAGATACACCGTGATACCTTGCCAATTCTTGACCAAACATGTTCGAACTCTGTTTTCTCTATCTCTTCAATAACACGATAATTAAACCACACTTTGTGGAAAAATAGCCAAATGTCCGAACGTTTTTCGTCTGGAGCGTATATCCGGACGAAACAGCGCCAGATATCCGATATAGGGAAAAATATACAGCCATTTTGGGATTCGATCGCGCGATAAAAAGGACTGTTCGATCAGGTGGTGTGGGGAAACAGCGAATTACAGCTATCCGACCCGAAGCGGCCCCAACGTGCATAACACGCGTGCGTACACGCGTACAACGGTATACCGGCCGGTCATTTAAAATTTAAATGTTCCGCATCCCGACGCACTTTATGTCGGTATCACCGATGCTCTTTCCCAAGCTGGACGATGCCCATATTTTACAAACCACACACGAAAATCATTTCGCAGGAAAATCATGATATTCCTGTAAATACCGTTGCGTAAAAATAGCCGATAGTTTTCGAGAGTACGTTTTCCGTTTGAAATGGTACCGTGTTATTCAACAACGCGAACAAATTGCTTTATCGTGGTACGATTAGTTCCGCTACTGTTCGAATTCGAATTTTCCCCAGAATTTTGGAATTGGGAGTTATACAACAGCGAGATCTGCTTTTTTTACTATTTTTCTACGGCTGTGAAATTTCGAATCTTTCGTGTTATCGTCTTTTTTCCGTAAACAATGGCTATAGATAGATCGTAGATAGTTTGAATTTACAACAGGCAGATCTGAATTGGTATATCTTTGTAAAGATGTAGAATTTTAAACGTTAACTGTAAATGTTAAGCTATATCGTAAAAGTACGGTATTTGTTATATAATAATCGCAAATGAAGAATTATCGAGTCGTTCGAGAAAGTCTGACTTGTCATAAGATCGATGACGCTTAAATACATCGAAACGGACGAAAATCAATGAGAATATACAGGTACGTGAAATTCGCATGCAGGTTAAAACTTTTATGAAAAAGATATTTCTTTTAGATCTTATTTGAATAAGATAGAATTTGATAGATTTTAAAAACGGTTATATTGTACAATGTATTGGACTGTATTATACGTTATAGAAGGACGTGGTAAAATTTTATGGTATACTATTACTCTGAGTCATCTGTTTTTGATACATCAGATAATGGAGGTCTCGAATAATAGGAGCTGGGATAATCGGGGAACCATAAAGTTGCAGCCCAGTTAAGTTAGACCTCGGCGTGCTTAAAGCCATGAACATTTCCCAACAAGACTATGAAATAATATCGGGCGGTGGAGCTTCTCTATAGATTACATAAATTAATCCACTCGACCGAATCGAAATTACTCGCTCCTATTCGCTACCTCTTCGACTCCTGTACAGAAACAAACTCTGAAAAGGGAGCGAAGTCAAAGATACTAAAAGCCACCAACAGAAAAAAAGATTTATGGATAATTGAACCGCGTCTAAAATAACAATGCATTTAGGATTACATAAATAAATTCATTGGTCCAAATCGGAATTACTCGTTATTAACTATTTCCTGACTAACTATTTGCAATAACAAATAACTCAAAAAAAAAAAAAAAATAAGAAATAAAAGGAAAAGAAAAGAAAGAAATCAGGAAAAATATTAAACCGTGCTGAAGCGAAATTGATCGATACATCTAACTGCGTCTAAAGATCACCTGATCTTGATTTCCTCGGTCAATAATACGGAATTATGCAAACGAATAACATATATACACGGATTGAACCGGTCGTCAAGGTAAACCGGAACAAAATGAGGTCCAAGATAGAAGCAAGATTGCCACGACGAGAATCCTCAAGCCGCGCTATCAGAACAAACTGCTACGAGCAGGTGGACACGTACCACGGTTAAGCTATATCGCGGGCGAAAATAGGGGGAAACGAGGTTGTTACACCTCGTACGAGGGAATCCGCTTTGAAATCTCGGCCGGTGTTCGTGGTACCCGGACGCGTCGCTTAGAATTTTCGGCACGAGCTGGAAAAAATCCAAAGACGGAAACGACGTACGCCGTGGACGTACAAAAGGAAAGATCGGTCGTCTAGAACGACGAAGAAAGAAGAACAAGGAGAAAACGAGGAATGGAGGGGAAGAAGGCTAACGGGGAGATTGAAATGCACGGAATAAATTTCAGGCACCGAACGCGAACGTTGCAAAGAGATTTAATTAAAGATGCATTGCGCTTCATTTCTGAAGTTGAATGGAGCCCGTCGTCAGCTCGAACCTGCCCTCCTCTCCTTGATTACATCCACCCATCGAGCTCCGCATCGTGTTCACTTTTTATCCGGCCAAACAAACCCACCAAATTCGCACATCCCTGCTCAAACGTTAATTGAACTTTTCCTGGTGCCTCGTTTACCGCTAACCTCTCCGCGAAATTAT
The DNA here is from genome assembly GCF_024516045.1 of Bombus affinis. NCBI lineage: Eukaryota > Metazoa > Arthropoda > Insecta > Hymenoptera > Apidae > Bombus > Bombus affinis. The sequence goes on along the minus strand of NC_066355.1, from coordinate 10,133,540 downwards.
TTTATCGTGTATCATTACCTGTAATTACGAGATCAGGGAATTTTTCGTTGCCAAGGTCGAGGAATATTTTTCCGGAGAGCATATTGTATAAACGAATGGTTCGATCGAAAAGCTGAGAATGTTGCTGTCCGTTATTGACGTAAATTTGTCCGTGGATGATTTATAGAGTTATGTAAGAAATCTCATATTGCAGTTTAATATAGTCTTGACACATATGGAATTCGTACAAAATCTACAAATATTAACTGTACTGCGTGTAAACAGGACAAGTTGCTGGAGTTACTGCAGGTACTTTCCAAGGGTTGAGAGCAAAATTACTCGATGTTTGTGTGACTCTTTCGTACAAATTTACCGAGCGACGTAACTCCTTGAAAATATCACAGGGATGATGAGAAAAGTAGGTTTAACTTTCGTCTGGTTAAAACGTATCTCTGGTTCAGAAGCAAATGGATCCCTACGCGTCGTTAAATAGACATTAATCTACGAATTCGAAGGGTGAATCCTTCGGCGTACTCTTGAACTTGCCATCTTTAAATTTAACAGCATTTAACTACACCGATCTGATAACACGAATGAACAAACGAGCCGATAATAATCGTATATTCAAATGGAATAAAGATCGCGCGAAATAATCAAAGTTCAGCGGCGTTAAATAGAAATCGCATCACGAATTAAGCTATCGGGCAATCCATCAACGAGCAATACGGTTTAAAAATACATACATAATTCGATAAACGTGGTTGAGCGCATCTATCATCGCGTTAAATGCGCCAGCTTTCAACGCGAATATTCGCGATTCTTTTAACCCCGCGAGCATCAGCCAAGTCCACTTGAATTAATTAAACGGTCGCACGAACCATTTCAGTGTACCAAAGGAAGAAAGCGCATGCTGCGGTGGGCGGAAATTATTCGATCGTGTTATTTTTTATCGCGAACCAAATATATCCATCGTCGATATATTTTTTTATTTTGCGAAACGCATAACGAATGTTTGTTCTCCGCGTACGGCGCGCAACATGCAACGCGGTGAAAAAATATTTCGCCGAGCCAGGAGGAATCGCTATCGTTGGTGCGGATCATACCCACTCGGCGCTGTTCGATAAAATCATCGCCCAATTTAAATTGTATATTTATCGAAAATATACGTACGCACCGTCAATTAAAACAATTCGCGTATTGATAAAAACTCGACCCGCTGTCTCAAAAGGACGAATTAAATTAAAAATACGGACTAGTTCGAACGATAAGGGAGAGATCGATGTGTTTATGCTATGTGTTTAATATATCCCGACATAAAAACTTTTAATACACCGGATCGGATTAGGTATTACTCATAACTTACTCGTAACACGTTCATCCCCCAAAGAGATATTTATACGAATTCATAAAAAGCGTGTACACACTCTACATTGGATATTTGATATATTTTGTATTACAAAGTACAATACGTATGTACCTATACAAAGAATTATAACCTGTCTCGTATAGATTTAAATCTATTTAAAATTATATTTTTTCCAAATGCTTCTACAAGATATTCGAAACTTTTGGGTAAAATTTCAACCTACAATTTACAATGCACTTGATTACACCGCTGTCGAACAATTTTCGCTGCTTTATCCCTCGATTTGTAAATAAAAAAAGCATCCTTTACAATATAGAAACAACGAAAAATCACGTTCGAGAGATTCGCATGCAGGACCCTTTGCGATTTGAATTTAAAATTCTCGTCTCTACCATGCAAAACATGGTGAAACGGACGTATGATTTCGCACAGTGGCCGTCCTATCGGCCACTCTGAAAAAGTTTCAGCTAAAAAGGGAAGATTTTGTATGCCGACGGGAAGCTTGATTTTCGATATTGCACGACACAGTGACTGGCTGGAACCAACCGATAAACCCGGTAGGCAGATTTATTGCCGTCTAAATACGCTCAGTCGGATAAGAAATAAGTGCCGCAATAACGCACGTTACGTCTGCTCGCCATTAATGCGCCGGGAACGCCGGCAGCATTCCAAACGACTGCGGTCAACGAGTATCTGTTCTTTCTTGCTCCTCTGATATTGCGGTATACAGGCATTCCGTGTGTGCTTCGACGTTCGTAGGTCATGAACACGTTGCAAGAGCAAAGTGTTGGAAAGAAGATCTCCGTGCACGTGCTTAGAGTTCGTGATCGCTCTAGAAAATCTTGACGTTTCATTTTTTGGTTCGATAACACCCCAAGAGTAAACTAATATTCCATGACTGACGTTATAACTCTTTCACGGTTTAATATAACGAGGAATGCGGAACATACGAATTAACCTGTCACTGGTAAAAGAGGAATTCACCAAACCATAGATATTTTCACTTCTGTAGTAATTTAGAAAATCTAACATCGATAACTGCTAATCAATGTGTATGTATATATAGGTTAACTAATTTTTAAACAAACGATCAGCATAACCCATGATATTATCAATTTTTATTTCTCTTTATCGCTTGTATCGGACACGAATGCTGTTACTGCAAAAAATATAGTTTTATATTATCCGCGTGTAAACCGCTGCGTTTCGAACATTTATCTACGACTCCAACATATTAATCCGAATACACTTTCTGTAACCGATCTGTTTCAGTTCGAAAATATATACGGCGATCCATTTCGTATCAGCTTTCGAAACTGAACACACAATACATGATTGTGGATGATTTACTGATCAAAGACCACAGATTTTACATTGGCGAAACACTTGTTGCTAAAATCACAAGCCTGAAAAACGTCGACCCGCGTTTGCGAGTACATGTGTCGATTTCAGATTTTGCAATTAAAAATGACGAATGCTAGCGGGAAATAAATGTTACTTTGCCTTTATCGGTATCAAAAAAGACGAGACGATAACTACATCGACCGAAGATAATAGAAAAAAATAATCTACACAACAATAAAAAATAATCACAACAAAGAATTAATACTCCCGACGATAATTTTTGTCTGATACGCTTGAAATTGAAAATGAAACGTTGCACGAATTTCGTATGTACACTGTATCGTGTGCGCAACACAACTATACGATGTACGTAGTAATTATCCAAGTTACGCTTGTTATTTCTTGTGTATCTCGTGGTAAACAACGAGGACCATCAATCACAAACTATGAATTAATAATCGTCTAAATGGAGTGGAAGCAATCTGCGGCTTTCGCCTCGTTACGACTTTAATAAAATATAGAACGCACTAACGAATCAATCTTATCGCCACGTTATGTCTCATATCGTCCAATTACGTGTTTTTTCGCGGATAAGTCGCCACAATTGCGCTAGTCTATGCGCCATGATAACGATTAATAGATACCAGACGATAAACAAAGTACAAGGCTACAAAGTAGCTTTGCATTTCTCTATGCAAAATTAACTATTCGTCATACGGTACAAGTTTAGATTAGACGCGCGTATCCGTACTATAAAGTCGAAATCTTCGTTTAATGAATGTCGCGTGTGATTTGATAAGTCCTGCGATTTATCAAACGTTTACTCTGCCATATTAAGGCCAATTTGCAATTCTTTTCGGTCAGTTTACAGCCCGAAATTGTTTTTTAACATCGTGTTGATGAAAGAAAATTTAAATATAATTAATATCCTTTCATCATTTCTTTCTTCAACTAGAACCTGCAATTTTATGTATGAAGTACGTACATTATACGAAGACTCGCGCTATAAAACACGCGGAATAAATGTAAGAAAGAAAGAAAGTGTAGAACATATGTAATTACTATGTCACACATATAATTACAATCTAGTTGCCTGCTGTGACACGAGAAGTATGACCGATTAACAGGCGATGTTCTCTAATTGTAGGATACATGGATCAAGCGAACTATAATATTGATAACAATATGTATACGTGCATGAACGTCGTGTACACGTATACGCACCGATACGAATTTCACGTGCACGTAATCGCGACTACGATCGGTACGTTGCGTAGTATGGACGGTTCGTTCATAATTTTCCGTTGAAATGGAGCAGCCAAGTACTAGGAAACGTAATACCACGCTTGTGCTTTCTGGCACGAGTTACTATCTTTTAGTGGATTAGCGTTTAATCATTGAATCGAACGTACCTAAAGTTTTATACGGAGGAACCTTCATTACAGCAACTCGTATTACTCGGGCTGTACTTGCCGGTAGGAGCATTCTGTTATCCAAACATTCCATTATTCGAGCATTTCTTTATCCACGATGCCCCCGATGGCCCGACTCTTTCTCTCCGCTTTTGCTTTTTCAGCCAGTAGCACTTTATGCATGGTTGATCGTAATACGATGATAGTAAAATATAATGAAGCTTATGTGCATAATTTGGTATATAGAATTAACGTAATACTCGTGTTACGAAAAGGCTGCACGTTAATTAAAGAGATGCTAAACGTGAAATAATCGAGAAATTTTAATGTAACGCAATACGTATTTAAAATATCGATACCTCGTAGATTCGAATATTTCGCGCTCATTCTCGTATTTCAATCGCAATAAAATTCCCAAATTTCTTATAGCTGATCCCAGCTTGAAATGATATTTGGTGGGTGATTTCTGCGATTACCATTCATGAAAAAACGATTAAAAGCACGCTGATTAGCTCCAAATCAACAGCAGGATTTTTTCCGTCGATTGCGAATAAAACGTCGTTCCGGATTACCTTTAAACGTTTTCACCGACACCAAGTTCGTCGACAATGTTTATTTACCAACAACCGCTTCACCGACATAGCCTTTGTACGATAATTATTATGCTGATCGCCATACGTTATCGTTGATCGTGTAGCTTTATGCAAATGTTTATTTGCGTGCATAGAAAAATAAAGAAGTATAACAATTATCGGCGAAAGACGGAATCGGTAAAATGATCGTCGGTAATTCGAAGATTAAAGGTAACCGCAGAATTACGTCGTAAATACCAAAAATCATTTGATATCGTAGTTACGAGCTATAAAACCGAGCCAACGGGGAACATCTCGGAAGAGAAAGAAACAGTCGCGCAAACACGGGTTCGACAATTCGCAGACACGAAGGGAGCACACGCGTCTCGTACGTTTTCCGATCACGTTTGCGACTTGACGCGAAATGAATTCAAATCGTCGCGCAAATAACACGGGCGGACGCGCTGGAATAGCGTTATATCGATAGACGGGGAGGAGTCGATAGACAGCCGATGGTGGACGCGTCATAAAGCGGCTACGAAATCGCGATTACCTCGGGAGAAACGTAGTCGTTTTTAACCCCCCCCCCCCCTCTGCCCTTATCCGAATCGCGTATTAGCAAGTCAGAAATCTCGAAACGTTTGGAACGCGTGATCTCGTGGAAATTTTGCGAAACGAGAAGGATCGATCGAATATATTTAAAATGCTAAGCGAATCTCCCTACGCGGATATCAATAGCGGAGAGCGAGGAGTGGCCACGACTCCGAATACTCGTTACCGGAAACGAGTGGCCGTGTAATCACCGGCTGTTCGGACGATACCCCGCCATCCTTTATTTCCAGATAGCCAGGGCAATGTTTTCGTTCGCGTTTCGCGACCAATTGGAATTTCCACAGGCGTTATCCACCTAATAATCACGAACAACGCCAATGACGCCACGCGCTCTTGCCGGGTCAAGGATCAAAGCGAAATCCACTATAAATCGATTTTTCGCCAAACTACTTCCCACCGGTATTTCAACGCTGAATTCAAAAGAATGCCGATGCATAATGCGGACAGGCGCGCGTCAAACCCTAAGTGCACGTTCGCTTATGTAGATGTAGGTCATGCGTAGCGTGTGCCTTCTTATCCGAGTGGTAACTGGGTTATTCGGTACTATGAACAACAGGGTAGTTCGTTCGCGAACTGCCGAAGCGGGTGGATTTTAATCGAACGAAATCGAGAACCGTGTTGCTCGTCCGGTTTCGGAGGAAACTTCAATTCAGTCGATTAAACCATAACCTTGGTTGAAGGATACCGTGTTGCGCGTCTCTCCGATACGCCACCAGCGTGTTTCTATTTTCTTTTTTCAACCGCGTCCTTTTTTCTGACAGCGTTCCCGCTACGCAAACAAATACTTGATCGAACTTTTGTCCACTACTCGCGAATGAATAAACAAGCTCCGTTACGATTACACATCGACATGTACTTACACATGTACGCTTATAAACAGTACGTCGCATATACGCAGGCATGTACAATGCACGTAGGCGAAGAGTTCATGACACTTTTCAAGGCGGGAATTTAAAGCGAAACACGTTTTCAACACGCGAGCTGTTAACAAGAAACGTCGCAACACGCGACAATAACGAGAATAATCGACTTACCTAGGAGTTAACCGGCCAGGGGGGAACGTCCTCGCGGCAATCTCGGCGGCTATGGTTCCGCCGTCGCATCCACACACTTCTGCACACTGGACACACGCGAGCGGAAACGCAGTTGCCGAACGGGCACGACACGAATCAACGCACAACGGGGGGATCTCGAGAACTCGATGGTTCGTCAGCGCGACACACGCGGCAAAATTCGAGGGAAGAAACGCGATGTTAAGACTCTCGACTGACTTGAAATTCCGATATGTTGTGTTACTTTGTGCGGCGAGCGTGACTTGACAGGTGACAAGTTCGCGTCGCGAGGCAAGAACGAACGTACGGCGGAACCTCGCGATACTCTCGATACTCGCACGCCGAGAGACCGGCTTCGACTGTCGAGCGACGCTTCACTGGCCTCACCGAGGCCTCCTAGCCGCCGCTGCTGTCAACGACACGCGGACTCCGCACCCTCTCGTCCCTCCGCGCGGCTCTTCCATCGGGCCACAACTACGCTATCTCTCTACTTCGACCGGCATATCCCCACTCGGCGTCGCGACGCCACCGACCACGTACGAACCCTCACGAGCGTCGCCGAGCAATGCAGCGCGCAAACGCCCGCCGATTATTGGCGCGCCGAATGAATTCGTACGCGATTTAAACTTTGCACTTTATTGCTTACCATCTGGTTTCGATACAGGTTGTTATGTTTGGAAGATGATAAAGATTAGAAAAGTTATGGACGGTCTGGAAACAGAAACGATGATATTCAAGATGTGTTTGAAGAAACAATGTGGTTAGAGAGGTTGTTCGTTTGCACAGCGTTACAGATTTTGAAAGTTTTCAGTGAGAATCGATGAGGCTTGAAAGGGATGGAGGCTTGAAGTAGATTTGTTATGTGTTTTGATAAATATGGTGGCTACAAAGCGGTAATTAGCAATTTCTTTACTAAAAAAAAATGTATTCCAAATGTTTGGCTTATGACAAAAGACACCCTATCTCAAAGTCTGTAAATATTTATCAAGACTGAATTTGTAGATATAAAATTCTACTTACAAACATTTGTCACTTTCGCACAACTGCAAAAATTTGATACCATGAAAACGAAACATACAGAACCTGATAAAGCGGGGCTATATTAGAAAATGTGAGTCTGTGCATATATTCTTCGTAGCGACTGTGTATGTATTTTAAAAATTTTCTGTGAAATCTATTTTTTTAGTATCAATTAAGTATGTATTTGTAAAGGCAGAGACATTTTAATCTAGAACTCATAAACTTATAAAATCAATGTTACACTCCAATGCCACGTGATATCTAAAAGCGGAAAATCTGCAAATACCTCAATCCCTCTGCGTGTGTCTCCAATCTCGGGTCTAGCAGATCAGATTTAATCATCAAAATCTCGCTGACAGTTTGCTCCCCTCCAGCGTGCATGCGAAATGAGTAGGATTACGTAATGCCTGACCTTGTTTCTTCGACCAGAAGCTCTTCCGCGCTGCCATGGCTGCTATTAATCTTCCCGATAAACCAATTACCGTCGCGAAAACCGGTTCAACTGTAAGCCGCTTAAATATGTACACGTTCATACGTGGCGTTCGCCCCCGGAAGAGCTTTCGAAATTTTATTAACGCTGCCTACTCCACAGAACGAGATTAACGCGATTCTCGTCGAATGAAAACCGTATTCAACCACTTCACATCGCTAGATCGATCGTACGACGTTATTTACAATAAAATTTGATTTCACGCGATTACTCCATATTTGAGACGCCGCATATAGTAAAAGGTTCGATGGTGAAGGGATTAATGTAAAAACACGCGAGATGTGTTGCTCATACCTGACGATGTTGCGTCGCGAAATATAGTCTCGCCCAGTACACGGGCGCGAAACGGTTAGTCTTGCGATTTCCCGATAGTTGCACGTTGGTACCGCGCAACGATGGAAAAAGGTGAAAAAGGAAACGAAGAATAAGAAGAAGATGGGCTGTCGAGTGTCCCGGGGCGGTTAGCCAGCCGCGTAACCGTGACGAAAGAAATCGAGCCATTACGAGCGAGCCGTTCCGCAGATTTAAATTCTAATTCGAGGTCGGTAATGGTAGGGCTCGGTTAAGTTTGCCAGGCGAGGTGAACTAATGCCTCCGCAGGGCGAAGCCCCCGAAGGAATTTGTAAATTCGACGCTGGAAGTTTTAATCGTCCATCAGGGAAGAAACGAGGAGCACGAACTTTTCGCATAATAATTCTTTCCTACCCTTCCCGTGGTAGGTACCTTTCCCGCTTCCGTCAACTCTTGCACTGGGGCCCTTATAACCTAAGGAAAACGAACAGGAACGACCTGCGTACGCGAATGAATATTCCTTCGTCCAACTCTGCGGGCCTCGATGAAATAATCTTGGAAAGTATTCTCATTCTTTTTCTCTTTTTCATTTCTTTTTTTTTCAGAATTCTTTGCTCAATCGCGACTGAAACGCATTACCGCAATTTTCGGGTTTACCCGAAGAAAAACGACGATGGTGTGAATATTAACTCGGTTATCGTAACGGCAACGATGAATTCCATTGTTCGTTAAGGAATCACACATTTGTGATTTTCTCTTTGCGAAAAGAAGAGAACGAGCCATAAAGAGGTTCAATTTCTTAAAAGAGAAATATTGAATTCGGTATTTGAGATAAGATTCGTCCGATTTCTCTTCGTCGGTGAGAAGGAATGTCCGCGACTCTCTGAAGGGTCTACGATAAAATTTTCAACCGATTCGTGAGTTGTATAATTCTACGGACTAAATATTTAAAGGCCGTGTGATGCAATTAATAAGTTATGTAACGATTCCGTATGCAGGATCTTTCGAAAAGCGGTAAAAGATTTTGTAGGGCAACCCCAAGGGTCCGAAACAACTCTCGAAGTGCTGCAGGCGTGGTTAGGTATATTCCTAGGAGATATGAGGTGATTTTAATTCTAAAATATGGCCGAGAAGGTACCATTACGTTCTATTACAGACAACAACTTCATCGTTTAATATTCTTCTATCAAAAACTGCATATCTCTTCTAACATCTTCATACTTTCTGAGCACTTTTTCAATTTTTACATAATTTATCATCTACAATCCTTTATTTATTATTTGTACAAAGGGGAAATTTGTCCTGAAACTACCAAACTTTACTACCAAGCTATACTCCACTCGCTATAGTGATGGAAAAGAAAAATCGAGTCACTTCCAGTTCTGCATTTTTTATTCTAATAAAACGGAGAAGGTATACATAAGCTATATAAAAAGTATGGATAAACTATCACGTTCTGGATTCTAACAGGTCGGCAAAAATCCAATGGAATTATACTGGCAAAGAAGCGTAAAACGAGGAATAAATAACTACGCAACAGTGATATCGACCGTCTTTCGAACCAGGTAAATTCTGCAAGCTATAGATACATAGCTGCATGCTCCCAGGTACTCTAAGCACACCTGGGAAATCAGACGTTTCTCGCTGGCCACTTGATAAACGTTAGGAAAGGTCTACGGAATAATTACGTTACATCGACGGCTCGGGGAAAAAGTTGCCGCTATTGCAAAACCAGAATAAGATTCTTCGAATTGCTTGTATCTTAATCACCGGTGACTTACTATCCTCATTTTCCAATCTATCTCGCACGATTATTGCAAGAATAAAAATTCGGAAAAAGAAACAATCGACATGGATAAATGCTTTCTTCGCAAGTTTATCTTTAAGAAGTAACACAATTTCAAACTCAACTCGAAATAATCGAGAAAAGTGGCGTAGAATATTTCCAAACCTAAATAAACAGAAATAAAACGAGATTGGGGAAATAAAATCCTGCCAACTTGGATCAGTTTTTAATTGATCGAACGATATTGAAACGAATCTTCAATAATTTGGAAATAATGTAAAAATTATATCTAAAGATAATGTATAACAACCACGATCGTGGTTTAAACTTGGAAAGAGATCCGCGATTCCGTACGGCTACGCAAGTCTACGTTGTACCTAGAAAGGCTGCTACGGGGTCTAGTTTTTACGAGCAGGATACATCTTCGCGACTTGTATTGCATCTTCGTGAAGTATTTGACTCCCGAGGTCGTGAGTTCAGTGGCCGGTTGCAGGATTCTCTTGGCCAGAACTATTTCTCTCAAGATCGAGCGGTTTACTTTTTACGAGTGGCTTAGCTACAACCTGCGATGTACAACCTGTGATACAGTTGTCCAGGTACTGCTTACTCCTGACCCTGGATCTCTGTCTTGTTCGACTTGCTACTTTATGGGTCGCTGTCTCGTTGCACTCTAATCGCGAAAATTTGCATCGTTGTCCGAGCTGATTTCACGTACCACAAGTTTGTTCACACTTTCAAGATTGTTTACCTATCTACTTGTGCGCATATCGATTTTTCAACGTGCGTTAAACGCTGCGTTAAATTCTCTTTATCCGTCTTTCCAAAACTGGAATGTTTCAACTTTCTACGTTTCGCTGCAGTTGCTATATCGACATTATTAATATAAAAATTGTTTTTTGTATTATCCCTACAGATAAAAAATGGATATGGAAAAGACCCTACTACATATATATGACTAAATTTTTCAAACATCGACAATCTTTTTAATTTTAGAATGTTTCGTTAAAAGCGTGTTTACTGGAGTTACCGGTCGGTCGTATCATAAAAATGTTCGCATGCAAAGTATTAAAAAGCTAGTCATAAAATTTCCATATTTTGAATTTTGGCTAAAAGCGGAGCAGAAAATTAAATTACGGCAGCAACTTTTATTTGAACAATTTTTAGGAATGAGATTAGCGATCTTATCGTAAGATAATGTCAGAGAAGTAGAATATTCTTCAAACATCTGAGCTTAAACTCGTATGTACACGGAATTGTTTCTAAATTTTAAATTGTTCGCGAGAACTATGCCTTAAAGGATAGTAAAAGGAAATTGAATTCATTTGCGATTCCTAAAAAGCAGACAAACTATTCGTAAGCACGTTATAGAAACTGGAGACCATTACGCACGTCTACAATTAACGTTGATTATTATTCGAGCGTCGCGCTGTCCTATCGAAATTCGTTCTGTGCAGCTTCTTAACCGATAGCTACCGCTTAAAATGCATAGCGTCTCCTGACCGAACGACACTGAAAGTGTTTCGGGAATGTACATTACCGATACATCGAAAATTCAGTGTTATCGAAATGCAAATAGAAATTTCCTGCTGCGTTTCTTCCGTAAACAAATTTCTATCGTTCGCGTATCTCGCGTTTCTATCTGTTCCAATGAAATAAAAAGTCTTGCGACCGAAATAATTTCAAAAGTTCCACCGATTAATATAAATTATGAATATTTTCCGTGTAAATCGTAAAAGATATGTATTTGAAGAATTTCTCGTGGATTAAAAGAGTCATCGCAAAGATTGACGAGGATTATCGTAAAAAGATCAACAACGATCCAAACTGTTTTTGCTACTATTTCAGTTAGCTTGGTAACAAAAAACTGTCGATAATTTTAGATTGGTCCAAGACGAAACAAACCACGAGGAACAGAGGGGAAGAGAGGAGAGAGATACCGCCTTTTGACCGTGAGTTCGGCATCGATACTGTCAAACGATCCTTCCCTTTGAACTTTCTTAGCACCGCTTCAGTTCGTCATTGGCACGTTCGCGAAGAGCATCGTTTGGATTTCGAGTGGCAATAGTACAACACATTTCCGTGACTTCACTGTGTCTTTTTCAAGTTTTTACAATGAAAATATACAGAGAGATCGACAACGTGTAAGAATTGTTATCACCCTCTTTTTATTTTATGTTAATTCATGATCATTTCGCGGATTTGATCGAAACCACCGTTTGCTTATTCGAATAGAGTTCGCGTTATCGAGTCGATTGATAGAAATCTGCTTGCAGAGTAGCTTTTGCTACATTTGGTGTTTGTTGCTGCGAGTGTTACGATCCGTGAACAATCGGTTACGTGTTTCGATTGTACATATATTTTTCGTCGTGTGATTTAAAATAACGGAGTCGATGAATTTTAATGAAAAGGAAAGTTTCCACAATTTGTAAGAGATATTGGCACACGTGTTCGTATAATTTACGGTGGTCTGTTCGAAAATAAAGATAATTCTACGTGTCCTCGATTTTACCCGAATTCGCAAATTCGGTTATTATTCCAATTATATTGATCTTTCCCACTTTACATAATTTCCGTATCACGAAATTACATTACTGTGAAGTTCTCGCACTTTCTATCTGGAAATATTACACGTGATAACTAATATACGATTGTAGTTACCAGAACGGGGACAAAGCTCCTGCACTAAGAGAACGAAAAACACGAAAAAAGGAAAAACAGCGGACGATATATACTTGCAACTGTTGCAAATACGAGAGTAGTCGATACTATAACATGCAACGTCACAAAGAAAGGATCCATTCAAGGGAAAAGTTAAACGTTTGTTGCGGTAACTATACACTCTCCAAAAAAATTTCCTAATCTAACAAAAACTAATCTCAAACAAAAACTTTGGTTCGACGAGTGTACGTGTTAAACAAAACCTTTGTTTCACTGCGTTTGACGTCTATACTCGTCGTCTTTTGTATTTATTTACATGACCTAAGTTCATGAAAGATTTCTAAAACTAAACTCCGCAGTTAACTGGTTAATACGTATGAATAGAAAACAGTCGCTAACATCTTAAAAGATGATTAAGCGTTTCTTTAGTTTCTGCTATACGTATCGTCGGATATCAACATCGGTGATGTCACTGTATTCTTCTATAAGAACGTTTTATTTATTTAATACTTTGGTTTACATACATTGTTATTAGACAAAATAGCAAAAGTATCAAGGAGAAGATACACAATAAGCATGCTGGAAGATCGGCAGAACAGATCGTTTAATAAATACGTGGGCTCCGTCTAATATGTCCGAGATCGACTCGATTATACGCAACGCTCTAAATAAACCGAACGATCCTCCGTATCAGAGATAGCGTTACGACGCGTTCTTGGTTGTTCGTCCGATAAAACCGCCATCCTTTAACTTCTGCTTCTGGGGCACTCGCCAATAAGAATATCAATGTGTTCTGGTGTCAATTTCTGCATATGATTTCACTGCGGTAGACCAATTCGTTGCGACCTCACACAACGTGCTCCAAGAAGTTATCTCCCAAAATGAAACTCTTTAATTTAATTTTTAGATTTTAAGACTTTACTTCGCGACATGTAAAATCTGTTTTCGTATCTGTTTCGCCTCTATGCGTTAATCCTTAGCACTCATTGTCAGGAAACGTCTTAACATTCGTTTCTATCTATCCACGGTATTGTTAACTAGATGAAAGTCATTAGCGAAACTAGACAAATCACGAGTTAAAAGCTACCAGTATTAGTAAATTCTCTTGAAAATTGTAAAAGCAACAAGTTAGGTAATAAACCAGCCATAGCTTCATAAATAATCGATTCGTCGAGTCATTAATCATCATTGATATTATTAATCGGTAAATTATTGCGTAAGAGATCCGAGATGATCGAACTCTGCTCGTATATCATATCAACTTATCAACTCTAGCCGTCCGAAACATGATCGTTTGCGAAACTAAAGAAAATCGTTCTTCTCGCAGGTAAAAATTTCTTTACCAAAGGTGATTATTATGTTCATTGCGAGCAATCTCATCCTTCGAAGAGGCCCTACGCGATCATCTCGAGAACCAAGTACAAAATCGTCAACGAACTGCTACCGATCAATTATAGAAAAGATTCTGCATCGAAGCATAAAAAGCAAGTTGACAGCTCGTGCGACAGGCAATTGAGATCGAGCACAATTTGCCTGAAGGATCGGATGCAAACGAAAGTCAGTTTGGAGTATTCAGTGAGCTGCGGCGAGTTCGACATAGAGAACATACCTCTGATAAGTTTTCTCACCGATCATCGATTGAAATCTCTTTCGAAGAAATTGTCCTCCTCTTCGAAACAGCCAGACAAAGTAAACGAGAAAGCAAATGAGATACCAAAGGAGCAGGACAAGAAGCAAACTGTGAAGATCGCCATCTCGTCGCAGCAAAATATCGAAAAAACGGAGTGCACGAACGGTGTGGACAATGTTCGAACGCAAGTTTCCGGTTCGTCTGTTTCCTCGCTTTCGCTCGAGTTGCCGACGAAGAAGCTTATTTTGCACCGGTTCAGATCGAGCGTGAGCGAATTCGATGCTCCTTTGTGGGATCAAAACGATAATACCGACCACAACCAAATGAATTTAACGAAGGAGGTTGTTCCAGGCAAAGTTAAGCGACAAAGGCGAACGAAGAAATGTAAACACGTCACGGACAACATGAATAAAGAGAATATATCAGAGTTTGCGTTCAGTATGGAGCAAAAGTTAAATATAAAATTAGACAGTGGAATCACGGTGCCTATGACAACTCAAACGCATCGAAACTTTTTGGAAGCTATCGATTTTGATAAATTTAAAATATTTGGAAATTTTTGAATACAAAAATCCTCGGAGTAAGAATTATTTATTTCTTGATACCAAAGATGATTGAATAGAGCTAATACTCAAGTAAGTGTGACATAGTTACATTTAATAAGCGATAATAACTTACAACGAAAAAAGAAAGAAATAATACAAATTTTTATATTTGCAATTAAGAATAACACGCATGTTCTTGCGATAAACGTGTCTTTCGAATCGATCCTATTCCGACTGTCGCAATTTTGTGATTGTTATTTTAATAAAGTGCACTCTAAGACTGAAATTATGCAGCGGAATGCTTGTCTTGCATAAACCCACACCTGGTTCTCCCTCGTCTTCGAACATTTTACCACCAGGAGAGTACGTCACTTTCTCAACGCGTCAGCATTTTGTTTAATACCATCCATTTTAAACTCTTTATACCTAGCGAGCAAACGAAGCTTCGAAACTCCCCTTTGAACGCGCTCCCGGAAAAATGTTTCATCGTCGAGCTCGTAATTCAGATTCATTTGCATGGTGCGTTTCATTCCTGCGGTGTAATTTAGGAATTCAGTACACGCAGTGACCTAAAATTTCCTGCCTAAGGACGTGCATTCGATGGAAAAAATTAAACACGGAGGGTGACGATGTCGAGTATCAAAATATTTCGGAAGGATTTTATGAGAAATATGAAACACGCGAATAAACGTAAAACAAAAGACCATTTTACAGAAAATGCGAAACTAAGATAATAAAATGTGGATTTGATAATAAAATAACGGTAATATAGCAGTAACTTTTTAACCCTCTATGTCTTTTATTAATTATCGTTTTTCATTTTTCAAATCGAAAATATAACTTTTTTCTTTAGAAACAAACAAAACTCCAATTAAAAGATACTAACGATATTATAACTCTCACTCGAATCGATTTTCGATCCTCTCAGAAACTGTTTCTCTTAACTCTCGCATCTTTTCGCAACTCCTACACTATCCTCTCTATCTTGAATCATTCTGCAATCTCAAAAATCTCACACGTGAAACATACGTTCGTGTCATGTTCTCCATATATCCTCAGATGGTACGATGCATGTCAAATCTACATTCTCCAAATCATCCCTCCTGCATAACTCACGCGAAACTACAGAGAGACGCGAGGTTCCTCGCACGTAAGTTATTACTTAACTATTCGAATACGAAATATTTTATAGGAGTACATATATTTATTTATTTATTTATTTATATTAAATCTCTTCTCTTTAAATTTGAAGGCTCTTACTGTGCAATTAGTGAGTGTTTTAAATACAGTACGTCCACGCGCTATTACTAAGCAGCATATTCCTCGTAAACAACGAGTATGAGGTGAGAATGAAAAAGGAAAAAGACGAGTGCTTTAAAGTGAAGTACATATTCACGATAATATTTTTTCGTAAATGTAAAAATTCATGCGCATTCTGCAATGCAAAATGCAAAGAATACCACATGATGTGAAAAATATGGAAAGATGCAACGCCGTACTCTTGTAGTTATGTTTTCTCCGTTTTACGTCTCATAAATTCCACGAAATTAAAGTTAAAATATCTTTATCGCGACTATGTAGTTCGCTTTGAGCGAATTATTTCTTTTCTCTCTCGATCTTTCCTCATACTCGTCGTTTACGACAAAACCACTGACTAGTAAGAGCATGAATACCCTGTATAAATATTTGAGGCTTTCCAGATTTAAATACTCGAACAGCGATGTTCGAATCCGTGCGTTCGGTCGCTATTCAAGACGTAGCACGTGCCACGTATTTACGCTCCTTCGTAGCTCGACCTTATCCGTTGTTTGTTTACGTTAGAACGATACCAAAGCGAGTGTAACTTGTATACGAAATATATTTCTAATTGATATCCACATGACATTTAATCGAAGGTTTCGTCGTGTTTCAAAGATTGTATACGTAATTTCGAACGTTATGCACGCGATGTACAAATTCAGAATATTGTTTATCTATGCTTGTTCATTACTCTCCTATTGTTGATCATTAATATCGATAATATTATTACTAGAAAAACATAATCTTATGTAAGTTTAGGTACGCGAACCGAGACAGGCTTAGGACGTGGTCTAGTGCTAAGGTTTGAATTAGTTTCCTTGAAACAAGAAGAAATTATTAAAGGGTATCCGTGGTAAACAAAACTAATATAAATATCTCATCAGTCTATCACTTGTCGTTCTTGCGAATTCTATCACTATTTCACAATAAGATTACATAGAAGAGACCTGTTACGATTATATTTGAGATATTGTCTGAACAGTAATAAAATTTCAAATAATTCTGAAAGGAAATTAAATAAATGTAATTCTAAAATATAACTCTCGATAAAGTTAAAGTTCGTCCGCTTGATTAAAACGTTATAATGGCGAAATGAACGAGGAAGTAATCCGTTGTCGGAACATTGGCGACATGACGTGCTTTCGAATTTTCCGAAGTTCTGGAAATATATGTCCACAGGGCTGGAGATAGTTTCATAAACAACATTTTCCAATGCTCTCGGATGCTGGTACCCAGAACGGAACAAGCGTTTCGCGAATGTCAGTCAGATTTTCATTAGACTTTCTAGAGGAATTTCATGAGAAATCGGATTAACCAGCTTTAATTTCAACGATAATACAAGAGATTTTAATTAATAGTATTGATAGATACGACATATTGAAAATTCGCTACCATCACATATTCAATTGTTCGTCCTCAATCCCGTGGGGAGCCCGAACCTCGTTAATGATTTAAAATAACGAGAGGGAAAAAGATTAACATCGAAAAATTCGAATCTATCTGGAGCAAGCGTAAATAATTTCCTATATCTCAGAGTTTCACGCAAAAATCCAATTTATCCGATTACATGATCCTTGATGCTCTTATTTATTTGTTTTCTTACTTTTTTCATCACCATAGTTGAAGAAAGATGGATGTAGCTACTATGTTGCGTAAAATTATTATATGAAAATGTCGACAAGACAAAGAAACGAGATGAGATCAGGGGTGAATTGGCAATCGGAGAGTTTGGCAAAATTCCCGATGGACCGGAGGAAATTTGGGACCGCTCTACGTAGAATGTAATTTAATGAACTAAAAATGGAGGGCCGATTATGGCGGTGATCTGCCGGTAAAAATTGAAGTCCCAGTCTGACCCTAAACGATTTTACTACGTAAAATGAAATTTGACAAAGATACGACGCAATATACGAAATCTAGGCACATGCGAATCCGAATGAACTTGCTAATTATTTGGTTGTTGAGTATCTAACGAACCGTGACTACTCATTGTCCGGTTCGTTAACACCCCGACCTCACATACACCCTTGCTGTTGCTGGTACACGAATGGAACGAGATAATTGCTCGGTCCAATTGCAACCTGAACGATACTCTATCTATACTCTGTTTGGAAAATAATGTCCTCGATAACCCGAATGTAATAACGCTTCCTTATTGGTTACAGAGTATATTAGCAAATGATTAAAATCTGCCTGTGATTTACTAACGTAATAATTAATTTGCATCCTATCCACTTTTTAAATCCATGTTGTTGGAATAATATATCGTCGGTGTCAGTTTTTGAAGCGGCTTTCGGCGCTACGTTTATTACATAGTCTATTCTTCAAATATAAAGATTGCTACACGACGAGTAGAAAAATTGACCATCTGTTTCTATCAATTCACGTACATTTATCCGGAAAAAGCTTTATCATTACACGATAAAAGCGCAGGTGGGAGTCTTTTGTTCGGCGAAAAGATGAGTTTGGGCCGGCGCGGAAATTCCAAAAAATTGTTTCATCGAAGAGGATACTCTAATTTTAATGAAGCGGACGATCACGGTCGAAAAACGAGATAGTACTTGTGCGAAAGCGCGGCCGTTGCGACTTGATGTGGATATCCAAAGGGATATTACGAGCAAGGGAGCAACGTCGAGGAACCTAAACGAGTCTAAAGTACCCACTTCTCTCCTACTCACGCTCGTTTCACAACGCGAGCGTAACCGAGTGTTTTCCTCGATGCTTCTTGACCGAGTTTCTGATGGTTCGTTGTGGACACAGAGACACGTATACTCGTAGGTCCCCCAAATACGACATGCTTTCACTGACAGAACTATCCCCCGGTGAAGCTAGTGTGTATTCGGCAACTTTGTGTTTCGTTTCGCTACTCGGCACGAAATTTATTTGCCGACTGGCGAGTTCCACTCGCGAGGATTCCAACCAGCTGAATAGTACGAATAGCTTGTAAATTTTTCATCGCTCTCTATCTCAGCACGCGAACGCTTGGTCGCGAGTCTCGTAATAGAAGTGATTAAAATACGATGCATCGATCAAAATTGATCGATGTCAGAAAAAATTAACTTTCCATTGATAGTTATTTATAGAAGATATTGGTACAACATCGGGTATACGTAGCATCAAGTTGAAGAGGTTACAACACATCGCCAATCGATTAAAATTGTTATTGAACGAACATTTCCAAGTAGATTCCAAGAAGATCCCAGAAAAATGAAGAAAATTTGAGTTCTCTCTTCTTAATGCTATGCAATTCACAAATATCGCTGATCTAATTCTATTTTAGGGAATAAGCGCGCATAGGTAGTACTGTATTGTAGGAAAATTCGTGCACCACCGGCGCAACGCGGTTGAACGACGTATTCATCTCTAACGTAATTGTTACGGGACTCGTACTCCGATCTTTAGTTTAATCAGGTAATGCAGTTTACCGGATACCGAGGCAACCGATGCACCGTGGAATATTACTGACAGCCACCACCCAGCACGCTCTGGCGTGGGTGATGTATTATTAATTATGCCAACATGGAGCTATTAGACCAAGACAATAGCCCATAATCTCCATGTACTGAGGTAATAGCACATTCAGAAACGTACGAGGCGTTCTTCACCGAACAATGATACGTACCGTGCTCTATTCATCGAGTTCATCGAACAATCTTGGCTAAAGAATCTGTGGAATGTTCCTCTGTTACCTCTGTCGATCTTTTTAATACTTCTTCGACGTGTTAAATAAATAAGAATTTATCATTGGTCAAATTTATCAATTAAATAATTAACCTGACAGAACGAACGTTTCGTTGTCTACGATATATTACGTATTACTACGTATATAGAAATATTCAGTAGATTGGTGTGTTTTGTGCTGGTGCGTGAAATGCAACGTAACTTTAAGCTGACGTTCACTGTATATTCATTCGGTAAAAATTACATGTTACATCGCAGACCGTGCTGTGTTGAAATACATTACCACGCAACATTGTTCTACTACGCACACTGATCTTTGTTCTTCGCCCGTGTCTAGTTAATCTTTCTTGAACCGACTACCCACATTTCTCTTGCAAATTACGTGGCTCTCTAATCGACTTTGATTGTCAGTTGAAACATTACGAATTAATTCTAAGAATCTTCCGAATTATTTTCCGGATATTTACAAAGACCGAAATTTTATATTTTCGTAATTTGCTGTTTCTATTTAGTTTCCTAAAAAAATAATTTACCGTTAGTTTACCTAAAAAATTCGACACACATGGTCGATACGTCTGGTCGCGAATTATCAAGACGGCGTAATTTCTGACGGACTCTGAAGTGGCACTTAGCTACAATTTCCAGACGATCGTTGCAGTCGACTGCTGTAACGCTTTATCTCTTACCGTCTAACGAAGCTGCGGTCCGAGATTGCGGCACGTGGAACATCAGGAACTCGTTAGTGCGTGAAGCATCCAGGTATTCCGGAAACTAACTCCATTTACCAGCGGTACCACGAACCTCGGTGCAGATCAGAGAGGCCTGACCGAATTAGAACGTTTCGTCCCTTCGAAACGTAATTTACGTTTCCACTAGGACGGATTGATTTGCGGCGATTCCTACCGGTTGGTCGGCGAACCCGAGTCGAAAATAATCGCGACAACTCGACGAATCCTCACCGGTACTCGACGCTCTCTTCTTTTTATTCGTTTTCGTTTCGAGAGCATCGATCGATCGACGACGACGAGGGGGACAAAAGTTTTCTTTCGAATTAGTTTGCATCGATTTAAATTGGCTTTTCGTCGATGAACGTAAAACGCGCAGTTCTCCGTTTGTTTTCTACAGATGTGCGAGTAAATATCGCCGTTATTTGTACGGAACTTTCGTTACAATCGTCCGAATTTACTCGTGTGCGAAAAAAATAACTGGGCGCCCCTTCGTTTGCCAATTTTTAAATAAAATTCCGTTCGATTGTTCGTCATACGCGGAACGTTTTTTAAAATAAAACATAAATAGTAATAATCCCTCTCGATTCCGTTTAAACCCATCGTATTTAAGTTGTCCATTTTTAGATCGAACTGGGTCATTTTATATCACTGCCTTTGTACTTTCACGCTGTTACGAATAAAAAAATTCTTTAGAAAACGGATTTTGTATCAACTCGTCGCATTTTACCAATCTCACTGGTATTATTTCGTGTCCCGATATTCCAACTCTTTGTTCCTTCCCTCTCACTTACAATTAGTCCGTGAATTCAGCAGAAACTTTCTTTCGTTCAACGATTCCAATGAAATGGCTGCACTCTGTTTCGAAGCACATTGTTGCACGCGGGCAAAAATTATGCAATGTGGTAGCGTCGGAAGCGCACTCGGAAGGGTCGCCGTAGAAAGAGGTGGGTAAAGAGGTGTGGTAATTATTATCATTGGAATTTATGGTGACATCGGGATTACCCTTTCTCCGTGTTCAACGCCATGGAACTGCAAGAAACTATTATTACCCTCGCTCGTGTTTCTTGTTTTGCCGTACCCCTATCCCGAAGGACCTCGTCCTAGGTGAAAGTCATAAATCTCAGCCACCGCCCCGGCTACACCCACCCACTCATATCCGAGAAGCATTCTGTCCCGATAAAAAACCAGGAATCGAACGATACAAGTGCGCTCACCGCACGCTAAGAAAATTGAAATACATATTCGACGATGGCCCTAGATACGAATTCGCATCCGGTTGTCACCAAGGAAGAATGATACATCGGCGGACGTGGATAGCCATAAAGCGATCCAGGTTATAACTTGATCGTAAGGTGAGAAACTCGGGACGCGTATATACTTACGACCTAATAAACTGCTTACTCATTGCTGACGAAATTGACCGGTGACTGTGAGTAATGGAATGCGGTATAACGGTTGTTGGAACTTTATAAAATAAAATATTTAAGGAGAGGGTTGTTAATAGAATCGATGTTCAATCAGCTAACCGAAGATAGTATAGATGTGGCTTAATTATAAGTGGCCTATATCGTACGAGAAGAGGAAAATTGATACACGCAACTCGTTGAACAAAACTGTAGTTAAAGTTGGGTTTAAACATTGAAATTTCTTTCTTTTTATACGTATGTATCTATAAAAGCTGGGAAATTCAGAAGAATATCCTCCAGGTAAATAGGGATATTATCGTACCTTGTATGTTTCGTTCTTGGAAAACATATATTTCTCCACTGAGCTCCTTGTATATAATATTTTTCATTCTTAAATTGCGCATTTGAGCAATATATTTTCAACGTTCATTATTTTATTACTCTACAACGTTATTAACAGAGTAGTACAGACAAGCAAAAGTATAAGCTAGTAAAGACAAAATCCAATTCCTCTAGATCAACGTTAATAGTAGCTAGCATGTATTTTTAAAAATTAAAAGTTAAAAATAAATTTTACACACAATTATTTCGACCTTTGTGGATAGGCTTGCTTGTTTATTGAAATGTTTCACGTTCAATTCAAAGGGAATAAATAATTTTCCATTTTAATCCGATTAAGAAGTATCGTACGAGAAATTTGTACTGTCGGTGCTTTGACCGTCGTGTTAGTATTAATAATACGCGATAGGAGCTCTACCTTTAGACTAAAATATCTATTGCGACGAAGCTACGCATTATTAGCCAGGATTAACATCAGCTTTCTCTACAGCAGCTGATAAGGGATATTTGAGAGGATTCGTCGAATACAAAGCGAATATATAACGAACTCTAACATCAAAAAGAGTTTTACCGTCAGAGAAAAATGCTACGATAACTTTTAGCGAATATTAGAATGAATAAAAGATAGTCCTAAGATAATACGTACTTAACAGATCGTACTAATAGCTACAAATCATCGAACGATTTCATCGAAAACGAATCATTCGATCTTTCTATGAAAAGACTTTGTTCGATGCATTTTCATATGGAATCAACCCTTTTCGATTATATCGCCAATTACAGAAATATCCTGTATCGTATATCCGCAAAATTCTATTTCCTTCGAGAAGATATCTCTTGCACCCGTATCCTTCAGAGTGATGGTAAAACTAACCACCCAGTACAGTGAATAACTGAAATTCGCGCTTGCATTAAATCAACGTAGAATATATACGTATACTGGTTGAAATTCGATATAGAATCCGAGGTTCTGATCGACGCAGTGCATTCGTTAGCCCGCAGTTTCTTTAACGCGGCGATAGACCGAGCGGAGCAGAAAGTGGAAGAATTATTGCCGTGTGTACAGATACGCCTAAGGGGCCTGGCTAACCCTTTACGATCCATTCAGACGATAGCCGAGGAACCGATAGCCGAGAATCGATAGCCGAGCGTTATTGTGAAATTTTCTTATTACGTGTAAGACGAGGAGCCGCGTGATTTACCGTCTTTGAAAAGAACCATCGAGAACGAGATCCCTAATTAAAGTCGTCTATATTACCGAGAGTTTACCAGTCGGGAGACCGTATGTAATTAATTCTCCGCAATATCTGGTTACCGTGCTCCATAGATACAACTGCAGATACCGCGTGCAAGAAAGAACGCGATGGAATTACTCGACTATTCGTGCGTAACGAAGCGAATTTACTCTGGAGCTG
Source organism: Bombus affinis (assembly GCF_024516045.1). NCBI lineage: Eukaryota > Metazoa > Arthropoda > Insecta > Hymenoptera > Apidae > Bombus > Bombus affinis. The sequence goes on along the minus strand of NC_066355.1, from coordinate 10,109,915 downwards.
GTTCTTTTTTCGTGCCTTTCCTTTTCACCTCTGCCCACCCAGCTCCGTGTCGCGATCAACCTAAATTAACCCTTTCGACGCTGGTACGATATGTACAGCGATAAACAAAAGTATCGGAAGTACGTAACTCGTTGTTGGAAACGATGAAACGACTTTCGAAAGAACTTGTTTTCGCTGATCTACGATATCTTTGCTCTAAATTGTTCGTTGTATCATTTGTTCGCTGTACTATCGTTTGTTCCGACATACTTCAAGAAGTGGTTTACCATGTTTTTATACATTTATTTCTTTTTAAGTTAAACGTTCTTTGGCCCACGGCTAGTTTGCTACAGGAAGTTGTTTCTAAAGACAGCGACAGTAAAAAATTTCGTTTGAACTAGAGATATACCGACTAAGGTTTGGCCGGATAACTCACTACCCGACTAACCGATTAATCGGCTCCCAAGAAGCAGATCAATCTGTCGATTAGTCGTTTTTGCCGATTATTTTCAAATATCGCTACAAAAGAGAAGAAAGAGAAGATTTCTTAACATTGTCTGTTATATTCATCTTCTTGTTTCAAAGAATTGTTTCTTATGATAAAATTAAGTAATAATGACCAAAGTATTTGTTTCATTTATTTCAGTAAATAACTTGTGAATATCTACTTGTAGGTAAGAATACTACGTATTAAAAAATAGTAAAATTATACTAATAGTAGTAAAGGAAGAACATTGTATTTTTATTTCTATACCTTATAAAGTTATCAGTAATACTAAAAATTTGAAGTCGATCGATTGGCTATTTTTGCCGACAAAATATGGTAGTTGGCGTAACCGACTAGTCGGTACGTAAGCCACACGCGTGACAGTAAATCGAAATTTTACATATACTCAATCAATAAATCACTAGCATCAATTTCTATAAGAAAGAAAGATAAAAATCGAGCCGGAGGAGATAGAGTCGTTGTTGCGCGAAGCACGATTCGTTTCGCCTAACAGGCGGCAGGTGACGTGATTCGTTTCTACAAAAAAGAAAATTTCGAAGAATCACGTGAACACTGGTGGTTTACCAATTGCTGCAAGTACAAACCGATAATTATGCAGTGCATACGGTGGATTCGTGCGTGTCCCAGCGTCACGTCTTGAACTCGCCACTTAATTTCCTGTTTAAAATACACGATCAATTATGTAAACGTTGCTCCCGTTACTTTCCCGACGAAAGTGAATGCTGTGGCATCCGTCGCGTGTGTGTTTCGTCGAACCTCGTTCATCTAGCGCAACGAATGACCATGGACGCTTATTAGGGAGATTGTATTGCGAAGATAGGTATCACGGGCGTAGTATGGTACAATTGTGTGAAATCGATATTAGTAACCGGTCAAAGCTAGTAGACCTGGTCGTATTAGTAACTGTTTCCTCGCTTTTTTGTTTCTACTTTGCAAGAAGCAAAGAATTGTAGACTTATTACCTGTTTTTAGCTGACATTCATCCCCTATATGAATTTGAAACGTTATAATAATTTATCAAATATACAGAAATTTCATTTTTTTATTTTCACTGAAAGAATTTTGCCGGAAGAAGTTTACTTATCTTTTCGACCGCTGCGTCAATTTGGAATCGGAGGCGAATTGAATTGGGAAGATGGGCGTTAATTTGCTTGCAAACGTTCCAACAATAGACAATATAGAAGTTTCAGAGACTGAGGAGATACAGTACCAATATTAAATTTATGATATTAAGTTAATATTGTTCAATATTAATGTCGACTAATATCAAAGTTGGTTGAGAAATTCGGTCAATTCAAATTTAGATTCGCCAAAACCAAATGTTAAAACTTCGTTTAATGTGTCATCGAACCAGTTCTTGGAAGATTGTAAATGAAGGTACAGGCGGGAGAACGCTAATGAAGATCTTTTGGCCGGTTTCCTGAATTTTGAATACGTTACGGTCCAAATTCGCTGCATTCGGCATGCAGGTGTGCAATGCAGAGAAATTCCATATGTCCTTAGTATGGAAAACTATTCCGCAATTCTGTAGTTCCTACGTGAAACCACTTTCGTGAATTTCTAATAGAGTAATTACTATCGTAGAAAGGAAGAAAGTGGAGAGAACCGCACGAAATTATTTTCTGAATTTTGCTGAAACCCGAACCAAGAATAAAACGGAAGAGGAAACTAAGAAATTCGAGACCAGGGAGGAAAAAAGCATATGTAAATTTTTTACCTAGAAAATAACTAAAAGATCACGCATCGTTGCATCATAAATTCAGATCACGTAGTAACCTCCTGACTTTTTCAACGAGACAATTCTTAATAAGGTCTTTGAATTTATCTTGATATCGATTTTAATATTCGCAAAATGTATATGTAAAACCTCAACTTCTGTGTAAAATTTCCTAACATTTATTCACTTTTCGACCTCAACTTAACGAAAAAAGAAAAAGCGTTCGTCGCACGGTTGATACTTGCGACAAAGGGAAAACAGAGGAAAAATATATGACCCATTTCGTGGAATCTTTTCGTGTGACCGCTTCAACCGGATACAACACGACGAGAGTATCGCAAACGAAAAAGGGCACAGTCCATTAAGCACACGTTCCAGAAATTCGTCAAAAGACCGACCCGGAGCGCAAAAGAATTAGCTGTCTTGTCCGATCTTTTTCGCGTGATATCTTCGCTGCGAGAGGAACGAGAGTGGTGCATCACGGGCGACGACAGAAAAGTGGCAGCGATGCGGCAGAATTTAAACGCTGCAAGTAGTCACTTGCTGGCCAGGTGATCCTCGAATGGTCGATACGGGTGCCCTTATTACCGCTGTCTGTCCTTAATTCAGAGTTACGCCACTGCGGCGTGCATTCTACCTGCGAGGAATTGCTTTCACAGCTCAATGAGAATCCTCCGATTACCCGAATCGGAGGAAGTGAAAGAGCAAAGGTTGTTCTCCAGTACGTGACAGAATGTCGCCACGATATTGGCGAACCGATTGACGCATGCGTCGCCGACGATTCGCCGCAATTTTGGAATCTTGTCAACAAACATCTCACTGTGCGCCCTTAACCCGTAAGTCGAACTAGCCTTTCGCACGCTCGCAACTCTGTTTTTTTCCACGTCGTGGCGTGATCGTCTACCGTCTACGATATTCATCTGGTTGAAACGTTTAGTCGACAGGAATCTAGTGGAAAGATAATATCGATGGAGTATACGTACGTCTGCGCGAAGGGGATGAACGTCGTTTTCAAAGTGTGATCGTGTGCAGTGAATAATATCTTGTTAAAAGTGATTTTCTCGTATGTATTTATTCGTGTAAAGTGCGAGAGAATCTGTAACTCTAATTTATATAATTTAGATTAAAAGTGTTTATATTGATTTAGAGAAAGTTTGAATCGCTGATGAGTTGAAAATAATTTAAACAGCTGCGTATACACGTGCTACAAGATGGATGAGATAGAAGCTGAAACCGATCGGTCGATCGCTGCCACGCTCTCCAAAAGGTAGAAAACGAAGATAATTAAGTATGGTGAAATGAATCGTTTTACAAATTACTGTTTTTTTTTTATATACGTTTCACTGCGGTTAGTATTGGCTTCCAACGTATCGAGGTCATTCTCGACCATCCTCAGAAGGTCTGTTACAGCGGAAATCAGATTTCAGGGAACGTACGCTTAGATCTGGATGAACCAACAAGTGCTTTAGGTAAGCTACCGCCAAGACTATCTAAAAACGACATTTCATTTAATTCCGAAGAAAACTGAATCTCTATGACTTTAACTGTTGCGAAGCGCAAACTCTTTCGACCGAAGAAAATATTTCGAACCACGCTTTCTCCAAAGAAAGTTGTTCTCGTCAAAAATGGCAGAGTGTACTTTGAAATTTATCAGATATTCGTGAACAAACAGAAAGAAAGAGAGAGAGCAGATCGTCACTGATATCGTTTGCAATGCGGCATAGAAATTAATCTCAACGGAACCGACCGTCAGATAACTTGGCCAGAGAACGAGACAACTATAGTTTTAAGTTTCGCTGGTTGATCGTGTCTGTCACGTTATCTCCTCTACTGCCTCCGATGTATCGAAAGCCGACCCTGCCGTGCTATAGATAGAGGGAACGCACCTCGCAACAAGATATTCGATTGGCTCATTGTAACGAGCCACGACTAACTTCATATTTATTTTCGCGATATTTACCTTTGTTGTCGCTTCGCAATCACAAAAATTTCTTCTCTGTTCGAGTCGAACGTGTGCCAAATGTGTCATCGATCGTGTTGCATAACGGGTGACCTAAAAGACTCTACCACCGCTCTGTATACGTCACCCCAGACGATGTTACCACGTGATTCTGGTATTGCAGGAACGCTCGTAGAGTGGATAGATAGAACGCAGGAAGAGTCTCTCGTACGTTCACGACTGACTTTTCTTGTACCGAAGAAATCGTTAAGCCGTGTCTAATACACTGTTCCTAGTAAAATACGAACATGTTTCTTGCACGTTTTCCACCTTTTCAATGTTTGCTAATTCTAGCTGTTACTTCATTACGTCTAACGAGTATTTAAATAATTTCTTACTTGAATCTAGGAATACGTAGCAAATAGAGAAACGTATCTGGTAACCATAGAATTTGTATTGGAAAGTATTTGGCTTCTCATTATATTAAAATACATGTATTATAATTAGTAGCTTCCATCACTATCTTCCAACAAGGATTTTAGTTAATTTGCATATGAAATATCGTTTCTCTGAAATTTGAATTTAATCCATTTTGTCCTGTCGTTAATTACTCCATAATGAAGAAGAAGAAGAAGTAGAGAAAGGAGAAGAAATTTATTTCAAGACGCGTATATTAAACGTTAAGCGCTTCAGAAAATTTTCATTTCGTTTCTTATCGGTTGTAATATTTAGAAGATTAAAGAGACAACGTTTCATATGCGCCAATCAAAATAGTACAAGTACATTTAATGATGAACTTTTTGTCATAGTATCGTTGTAAGTTGATCCTTCCCGCATACAGGAATTAGACTTAAATGCAAGGGAGAAGCTCAGGTGTATTTTACCGATCGATCGGCTGGAATTCGACGTAAGTTCTCGGCGTTCGAGAATTATCTTCACGTGGAGACGTATCTTGCTGGCGGTAAGTACACGAGATGGTAGTGATTGGAACACGAGTACCAGGATGTTGGATTAACAGATTCTCGTCACGAGTAGATGGCAAAGAAAAGACTATGATAACTGGAGGCGTCTACCCGTTCAGCCTAACGCTACCAGAGAACTTGCCGTGCAGCTTCGAGGGCCGATACGGACGAGTACGGTACTCGATTAGGGCATTGTTGGACGTAACGACCATTTATCGGTTTTCCACCAATATTATTCCATTCACGGTGGCACCCATTCTTGACCTTAATCGCGATCCTCTCGCTCCCGTGAGTAGAAATCTAACAGCCAACGATATTGCTTTTGCGATGTGATTTCGTTTCTCAGGCGCAACCAGACAGTGCGCTCTCGAATTAACGACTCGCTCTTGCGCTTCGTTAATGCCAGAGAACTTTCAGCCCAAGACCGACGCCGTTTAAAAATTTCAACGATATGAACGATCGTTTCAGTTGCCAATAAGTATCAAACAATCCAAGATGTATATTGGCCAAACGGAACCGATCAGCATGTCCATGACTGTTCCAGTTCGTGGTTACGTCCCTGGCCAGACTATACCGATTAAGATTGTCGTGACGAATCCCACCACCGTCGTCGTTACGAAAATCAGAGTCGTTTTTAAAAAAGTATACTCTTTCTGTATAACTGTAACGTAATTGGGATATTCTACCGTAGTTCTTTAACATTTCTTTATATTCCTTCGAAGAATACAGCTTTAAAAGTACGTAGTATGCAAAGCACCGTCTTCAAAATTGCCAACATCAATTTCAATTTTCTTTTTTCCTCTAAACAAATTTGTAAATGTTACCAAGACATGAGTAAAGATAAGATCCTATGAGTTTTTTATAAGGAGAAATTGCCAGAGGAGAGAAATGCCAAAGAAACCGTATAAGAGTACGTGTTACAAGAACAGTAGAATATCCTCTTAAACGTATCTTTTCTTTTTATGGCATGCTGCAAGTTATTTCCTTATTTTTGTAGTAAATATCGTAGTTAATAGTTTTATTTTAGATTAGTACCAATTGCACCGTGAAAAAGTTTTTTCGTCGAATTTTATTTGAAAGCAGCACCTTTTCACGCAGCGTATTGCGGTAAAAGTATGTGGGTCATGCTCGAGATGTGTTTCTTTTATTACATTTTTATTCTCCCATCGGTTGTTTTAAATGATGCATATTTTCTTAGGTGGTGTCTTATCGTTCGACGGAAAAGTCGCGTAAGCACAAAGAAATCGTAGTAGAAGTAGAACAGCCCGTTAATAAAGACTCCGATACGTACGATGTCACGTTTGACGTTCCTGCAGTACCACCCACCGGGATGATCCACTGCAACATCATCGACGTTCTATACACGCTTAAAGTGAGACTGTCTCAAATTTAGTACTGTCTGCGTTCGACCGTAAAATCAAAACGAGCTAAGTTTACAATTACCGAAAGAACCTAATTTCCATACAAATTTATCTTGGTATTTTGTACCATCAGAGAAACTATACGTAGTGTTCATTCCTACTTTTCGCAAACCAATTCGTCCTGTCATTACGTAATCGTTGTTTCTAGTATCCAAACAAATAGTCGATCATGATTTAATTGGATAATAGTAAAATTCTTATAATACCCTACATTTTACTATCTTCCATGTTTCGTTGTTAATTCTGCTATTCTTCTTTCAAGTTGTTCAAATTTTTTATCGTGAAAAAGTTGTTCGAGTACGAGGAAAGTATAACAGAATCGTTCTCATAACGCGGTTTATTTCTCTTTTCAATTTTTTACCAAAGTTTCTCTTAAAATCTAAAAATTCGATGCAGCAAGGTTTTCAATTCGTCGTTAACTTTCACAAATACAAGATTCTCTTCGGTCAGTGGACACAATAAAAGAATTCTCATTAAAATTAATCAGATCGTTAAAAACGTAGCTTCAATACGTGTTTGCCAATGGTACGTGCGAACCAAGTACATACTACTTTTTCTTTACGCTCTTTATCCGAAAGGTCGAGGCCTGCGTAGACGTGAGCGAGTGGTACTACAGAATGTTTCAGAAGAACTTGAAACTGCGAACAAATATAGTAGTCGGCACTGTGCCACTTCAAAATTACGAAATTCCACAAAAAACAGCCGACGTGACGGAAGCTTTTTCATTTCATCCCCCGTGCACTATGGCTACGGAAGAATACGCCAACGACACGCCGCCGTTGAAAAACATCGAGAGAGAGGAAACTGCGAAACCAAGTTTGTCTTGTACGTACTGCCCCGTTACACAATATACAGCTGCTACATGTTAATTACCGGTATTTGCGGAAACTACCAGTTGGTTTACATTATTCTCCTGCTCAAGAGTGTAAATATCTCTGGTCAGTTGGAAGCCACGGTAGCCACCTTGTCTTTTTCAATTAAAAGTTTCACTGAAATTCCGGCCAAACCTGTTGTCGCTCGTCCAGCCACTGATCTTTGTATTTTAAATAATCGGTGACATTTTGAAATCTCGATCGTAATAAGAATAAACGAACAGTCCTAATCTCAATTTCGTCAATTTTTGAAGAAAGAATTCTCGATAATTCCGTAAAAAGTAGAATTCGAAAAGAATAGAACGAATCGAGAAGAAATCTCTTCCATCTTCGTTACGATCTAAAGAGAATATTTGCAATCGAGAATTACAATAGAGAATTCTATTCGACAAACACTTACTTGCATCACAACCTCATCCATTATCCACTAAAACCAACTCATTGCCAAGTTTCTCTATCCATTTATTTACCAAGTAGTTCTAGCGGGACTAGCAAAACTAAACTGTATGTTTCTTCCAACAGTGCCGCTGTACGAGAAAAGTCAAATATATCGATCCTCGAAACCGGACAGAGACGATCCCACGGGAGACGATGGTGACAGCGACGGAGAGGTCAAGCCATACTCGCCTATGTATCGCGTGTACACGTTCGAATCATCGCAGAAGAAGGACCGTTAGATAAGTGCTTGACTTCGTAACTAGAAAAAGAGAGGAAGAGGGAGAAGCTTGCTTAATTATTCGTTCAAGGATTCGCCGTTTGTTAGCGGTGTCCGCAACGGATCGCCGAAGAAGAAGAAGAAAATTGTGATGCTTCGTTGAAAGTAAAAAATAATTGTTCTTTCCAGAAATTGTATACATTTTAACCGAAGCGTGCACAAAAGTGTACGCGTGAATTTTACGTCCATTTTCGTGCTTTATCGATCGACCGATTGCCTTCGATTCTTGCCTTTGATTTTTTATTTCCTACATACGAAAGAAAAGAAGGGAAAAATAGTAAAAAAAAAAGCATCATTAGAAACATCGAGTGAGATATGAAAATCCGTTGGGACCAACCTGCGCAGCTAATTAAATTCCTTAATCATGCGAGATAACTTGCGGGCAAAGTAATTCTATAATAATTGTCAGGCCGTGCAACATCGGATATCGTCGAAACGAAGTTTGCGAAACAACTAAACACGTATTGCTTTAATGTTCAATGAAAACGTTCTCGATGAGTTTCGTTGAAAAATTAATTCCCCGTCCTATGTTCTTTCCCTCTCCCGATGGAAAAACATCAAATACATTAATACGAATTAATTTCATATAATGTATTTTTTGATAATTCAGAATTGTATCATGTTTGTTCCACGAACGTTTTAAATTAAATGGGTTGATAGAAGCGTTGAGGAGGTGGCGTTTCTGAAGAGTGGCATGAGCGAAAAGAATCCTATATATGAAATGAAAATTACTCATTAATTGTGCAACGATATTAATAAGCGTATTTTAAATAGTGAAAATTTAATCGAGTGCTTTAAATATAAATCAACCATAAATGGTAATATGAATATTCATAATAACGAAATACTCGGTGGAATCAATTTCAATATTAGCAAATACGGAAAGACTAACGACTGATAATAAAACGCAAATTTGCTGATATTCTTATACACGTTGAAAATCATCTTTAAAAACTTCTATCAGCTTTAATACGATTGAAAAACCTGCGAGTTTTCTCGCTCTTTTCTCTCATCAAATAAATACGCGCCTGTATACTTTTTCCTTTCATTAAAATGATATACGTGTGCTTTAAATAAACCGAGACGAATGCGTGAGAGATTGCTGAAAATCGAAAAATGTATTTGACGCATCGGCCGGCATTCATACGAATCATTAAACGGTACCAGCTTACCGTTTCGTAATCTTCTCAACGTATGTACGGGCGAACGGTCTCGTTCACGTCGCACGCTTGAATTAATGACGTTGTTAATGCGTGATTCAACAATAACGTGCATCGATCGTCGTGGAAATGCAATTACAGAGAGTGGCGGTTGGTACAGGTGGCGAATAAACGGTGTACAAGACCCGACGAGTAGAGAAAAAAAAAACGCAAATGAAAAATCGTATCTATTCGTTGTACCGTGGGATTTACTCTGATCGTAGCTCGTATTCAACGGAATAAATAAAAATGCCGCGTTCGATGCTGCGACTATAACTTGCCACCGAATTTGACAAATACCGAAGGTTACGAATGCTCTTTGTTACGCCTCTCTTTGCTCTATATTTTTTATTCGGGCTTCCTTCTTTCACGAAATCGTAGAAGATTTATTAGTTTGTAATTTAATCGATACTTTATCGTTTACGCGACAGAACAGAAAATATTTGGACGAGAAGATACTATGGGAGACAAGGCGATGATCGCAAAGAGATTAACAATTTAAGTTTTATTTAAATACTCGGAATACTTACAAAAGTGACGTTTTACAATCTATATTGTTATTAAAAAATAGTGAAAATTTTTACTCCACTGGAGAGATTTGTGAAAAAATCAACAAGAGAGACACGTGAAATTGTGTCGGACATAACCAAATATTTCACTCGCGTGAAAACGTTTGTTCTTTCTAAAAATGGGAAACATTTCAAGGTTTCAAACGATAAAATTTGATTAGAGTTTCAAGATGGCAACAAACGTTCGTTTTAAGTAACGGTTAATTATTAATATAAAATTGAAGCGTTCGTTCCGTGGAAAACAGTTTCTAAAGAAATCTGTCACTAATTGCATCGAACTTGCATTGAGCTCCATATATTATCAAGATACGTTACGTGCAATTCGATGTCGTGAAATTGCTATACTCTAGGCCAGATTCGACAGGGTGTATAACCCTATCAGCTTCTTGATTTTGCGGTTGGCAACAGATGATGACGAAATTGGCAGGGAAGCTCCAACTTTGTGAGCTTTCGATATGGCAATGGTGGCTCTTTGATTACGGACGCGCTGTCTAGCAAATGCTCCTCGTCTTCCTCTGTTCTCCTTCGTTTGTGTTGCATCTTCCTCCACCACGGTGTGTATATCTACTTTGAAAGACCACATCATAGGTGGCCAAGTCTGGAGGTTCGGCTTAATCACGACACTGCAGCACGAGGTTATCCTAATTTCGTAGTGATTAAACGTTCCTGGCTTGTAACATCGACCAAGCGACGTGAAATTCACGAAAATTGAAGTTCCTTGTAAACCAGCTCGGTCTTTCCTTTTAATTTTTCCGATCTAACTCGCAATCACGTTACCGTTACCTGTCCTCGTGAAATAATTCACGAAACCGCATGCTTCAGCTTAAAAATCTCTGTGCTTGCTCTATTCGTGCAATTATATTCGTAATAATATGTGTATTTTTTACGATAACCAATTGAAAATACATCTTTTCTCTATCTATAGATATCCTCAGGAAATTGTCCATCATAATTTCCGAACGATTATTAAATAATTAATGTACGTGAAGCTCGTATTACGATGGAGTTGTTATATTTAACGGCAAGTCCGTTGGTTATAATTAATTTTGCAATCAGAAGGAGTATTACAAGTATTACTAGAAAATTAATTTCTAATCAGTCGTTACACTTCCAACCCTATTCAGGCAAACGAAGAAACGAAAGCTCGTCGTACAGCGGCTAATCGATCTTTAGCGAGGTCAGGTCGCCTCGATATACCCTTATGTTCAAGTCACAGCGTCAGAGTGTGCACCTAATTAAAAGTTCGTACTACTTTTGTAGAACCCGGTGTTACAACCATCGGCTGTCGCAAGAACGAGCTTCCGCAAAGGACTGGCGCTCGCCCAGCATTTGAAATTTCTCGTGTCTAACTAGAAAAATTCTTTCAGAAAATTCGACTTTGTCTCACCGCTGAAACCAAATTATAGGTAGACCAGACTCTGTAGTTCCGCGTTTGCTGGAAATCAACGAAAAGATACGACGAGAGCTAAATGAAAGATAAAAGCATTGCCAGGTCTAGTAATTCTTCGTCGATCAAAGGTTTATTCATCGAATATATAGCGAAGCTTCCAATTTTGTTCGCACGAAATTCTCGTAAAACGCTATAAATGTATAGAACAGTAATTCAATTTCCATGCGAAAATATAGAAGAATTATGTAGAAGTTTCGGTTTCGATTTTATGGAAGATTTACAATGAGAATAAAATAATGTATGAGTAACCTTCAAAAGGTAACGAGTCAATTGAACCGAAAACGCGGGAGTTGCGCTCTTTGGAAAAATTGAAGGGTAATCCTTCATGAGGTAAGCAGGCAATGCACTCACTCCTACCTGGCTGCTTACTTTTTTCTTCGAGCCTGTAGACTCTGAAAATCGGGTTTGCAATACAATGAAGGCTTTCAAGGTAGCGTGCAATGTTGGCACTTGCCAACCGAACGATAAAGTTTCCTCTGAATTTCCCGCAGCGCCCCTGGCAGGAGACGAGTTTACGTGGATTTGCTCCAATCAGAGTTTGTTACGTATACACACACGGCGGATAGTTACCAATGAAAACACTCACGACGATGACATTCTCCTTGATGCAGCTATATCTATACATCACACTGGCGAATCGATGCTTCACTTTTTCTTCGTTTCATTAGTTAACTTATAATAAACTCCACGTGGATAATCGTGACGACGATCTATCCCACGTCGAATTTCACATTATTATTTCGCATTCATTTCATATTCATAAATATTTCATTTTATGAAATTTTAACGCGAAGAGCAAAGTGTAGATGGTCAGATGTTGTGAAAGCATTCAATCAAACTTTCACCGGGTTAAATAATTAATTAAACCTAAATTTAAACATTATCAAAATGTTTTCTATGATTTTATTATGCGATTATGCGATTTCCATATTATCCGGGTTTTTCGATTATCCGAAAAAGGCCCGATACGGATCAACTCGGCTAATCGAGATTCTACTGTATCCACCTTTACAAATGAAACAGATAAAGTGCCTGTATCAACAATTAATGACTTTGCACTCGTGTATTCAACGACAAACATGTCCTAATTCCTCCAAAGATTCCAGAAATCGAACGTTATAAGCCTATCAAGTGTCTGCAATCGATCCTACACCTGACTAAACTTACTGCATAATTTCCCAATAAACTTTCAACTGAATAAACATTCTCGAACGAACAAATTGTCGAACAGTATCTATGGTACTTAGTTTATCCGCGACGGTTTAAGTCGAGTTACTTAATTTTAAAGCGTATCGCTTTAACTTATACCATTCTGTATTTTACGTGATAAGCAACATCAATTTCAAATGGAATTTATTTATCGCCATCGCCCGACTTTAATTCAACGCAACTGCTGTGTTTACCTACGATCCGGAGATATCCAATATTGACTAGAATTAATTCACGATCGCTAGATTTTTCCGATTATATGGCTTGGATACGGTTAGAGTTGAAAGTCGAAAGACCGAAAAAAGATAAGAAGAAAGATGGTTCGTCGCGTGATACTAGCCAAGAGCGCTGCGAAAACTTGTACACCCTCAGCCAATGGGTTTCCTTTGAATTTCAATGGTCGACCCTCAGAGAATCACAAACGTTTCCACGAAGACTAAGTACCGCGACCCACGTTCTCATTTACCCCCGGGAAAACCGTCTGTTCAGCGGCGAATTTAAATCTTGTCCATCCTTCCCTTGCCCCCTGAAAGCGTCTTTTTGTGCATAATTCTCTAAAGACGCATGAAAACGTTACACAACGAAAGGAACCAGTCGGAGTTTACGGGCGCATGATTAAAACGTCTGTACAGGTCTTACCGGCACGAATTACCAAGGTAAATCACTTTTGACCTTATTACCCTCGCACTTTCCACCCTGAAAAAGGAAGACGTTTCTATCGTTGGTTCGCGCTTATTCAATTACTCGATCCCCTTACAGACGTAGCACCGCTTTGAGAAAACCGTGAGATCGATGCCTCTTTGCTCTACTCTTCAAGGTATCTTTACTTTTAAAGCCCCTCTAATGAACGCTAAATGCTGGTAAGACTTCCGCTTCCTGGACAACTTAAAAGATATTTTGATATTTCAAGTTACCAACTATCTTTGTAAATTTATTCCTCGCCCAGTAAACGTTCTTTCCATCTGTTATACTTATCAACGTCGCGAGTTCACCTACTCAGACTTCAAAACGCGAAGATTCAATGACACTCGCTTCGGAATTGCAAGTTATTAAATGGTCGAGTCGTTGAATCGTTAAATCGGAGAATCGTCGAATTATTTGTCACACGCTATGTTCATTTATCGTACCTTCGGACAACTTGGACATTTTGCAATCTTTATTCGCGGGATTGTCGAGTATTATCGTTGGTCGCTTCGTTAAAACAGTCATTGTACCATGGCCCTCGTAGGTGGCTACATAAATCCGGGACTTATTGAGCCGCATAGTTAAGTACGGGCGGTTAAAACAATTAGCTGCGCTCGACGCGGCTGCACTAGCCCCGGTGTAAACAGCCCTCAGCAGTAATTCTGTTATCGGCGCTCGACGAGCATTCATAGGCTTAACGGGGCTTATTTCCCTCTCTCCCCATTCTGACCATTTACTCCTCTCTCTCTCTCTCTCTCTCTCTCTCCCCTCTCTCTCTTTGCAACCCTTCCCCGCTGTCGATCTCTACCTTGCTACCTACCGGCTGAATTAGGAGTCAGCTTTATCATATCCAGAGTGCATCAACTTGAGCGACATCGGCGATGAAGTCAACTTTTGCATACTCGAAGCTCACGCATCACGGATGAAGAGGATTTATAACTTCTCCATGTTCCGCCGAAAATTGTGATGGATGCCTCGGTGGTGTGCCATCGCACACTTTCCTTTCTTCGTCCCTTCGTGTCCAACTGTTGGATAATCTCATTTTTTGAAACTGATGACAGTAAATACCAACCAAGTACATATATACATACATGCTTTTGTCTGTCTATATATTTTATAGAACAGCGATTATATAAATAATAAAGTTATTCCATATTATAGTAAAGCAGGAGGTAAAATTAAATTAAATATGTAGTAAGTATCGTAAATATTAATAGCAATAATAATTTCAATCGCAATTGCAATTTCTCAAAATAACGAAGTCTGAGGGTGTCAGACTTCTTCACTACAAAATACTTAAGTCAGTCTGATGTTATTTATTTCAATATTCATTTATCCATTACATACGTATGCTTGTATGGATATTTTATCTTTATATTGAATGCATGCACTCTGGTTTTATAAGCAAATATATATGTATAATGAATACAAATTGTCATTTTCACTCGTGCATACATAAATTAGTTATCAATATTAATACCACACTTGTGTCAATGATTAATGCATCATCACTAATATTAAAAAAACGCGATGTGCAAGAAGACCTATCCTGAACTAATAAATAAGACACAGAAAAGAAAATGTTATTACTCACGAGTATAATAAATACCCGCGGTTACTATGCTCGTTAAGAAATCTACGTAATACAACCAGTCACCCGTGCCGATTCGGACCTTTCATCCTACGACATGATTGAGTGACCAGAGGAACAAAAATGCATGCGACTCACGATAAGATGGGAGGAACATGGTCGGTGACTACCGATGCTGTGAAGACCGTCATCAAAGAGGAGCCATGCAGTCCCATCATGGAAAGAACTATAGCAATACATAGAATATTATAATTTGCTGCTAAATATGACATTTGCTCTTAAATTAGAATACAATATACAGAGATACTTACATTCTTGAGTCTGCTTTGTTATAATAAGTTAATCATTGCCAAATCTGCATGGGAAACCAACGAATTGTTTATTAATCATCTGTGTCGTCCATTTCGTATTAGTTCGAATTATCGATTATTAATCGCTGTGGCGTCTGTGATGCGAACCCCTTCTCTTTCAGTCACGTGACCAGCGAATAATCTGTACAAAAGAAAACCAACAATTTCAAATAAATGTATGACAAAAAATCAATAATTTACAATAACATTACAATAACTGAACAAATTATAGTAAGATAAAGCAACAATAAAATCCAAAGTCTGCCTTAAAGGCCAGTAATGTGAATTTTCAATAATTTTAACCATCAGAAATACAGTAAAAGATAAATGTATAATAAACCGATCATTTACAATAATGAAACCAATTATAATGAAATAAAGTAATAATAGAACCCAAATTCTGCCTCAAAAACCAATAATATGATCTATCGATGATTGTAACTTGTCAAGTACACAATCAGCAATGGAAATAAAAGAAAATTTCTTAATTTTACTGAGATTATAATTAATAAATAATTAAATACGAACATACTATTTAAATGAAGCGAATAGAAGTGTAGAAGTGCTGATGAATTCGAAATGAAAATACTAATAACAACAGGGTAACGCTCGACGAGACGAATTTTCGCTCCACGACATTCAAGATACAATGATAGAGCACGATTCTCCGCGAAACTATGACTTTCGAATATTTCACACCAATAGCAAAGCTCCATTTGACGTGACAATATATTACGCCAATAGGAACAACGGTCAGTTTCATTTGAGAATATTCTGCACCAATAGGCACGCTTGATTTGACTTTGACAATATATTGCGCCAATAAGAGCGTTCGAGTTTTGTATACACAAGCGCGCGTAAATTTAGCGTATTCAAACAGTCAAATTGATGAAATTGAGGAATAGAAAACATATTTAAGACAATATTCAGTAGCGAGTACGAATAAGATTATATTCTTAATAAAAAGCTTTTATCTTTCATCATAATTTTATGTTTATCATCAAGCATAAAGGATAAAAATAGAGATTGAGAAAAGTCTATCATAAAACAAAGAATATTATAATTTGTTTTTAAATACATAATGTTGATTATTCAAATTGTTTAAGATAATTAAAGATTGTTGTTTATTAGACTTGTATATTAATAATTGTTAATATGTTAAATGTTAATAGAGGTTGATATCTTGATAACAACAAATATCATGGAAAGCAAACTGTGAAGAATACAATTGCAAAGATACTTACATGCTTGACTTTTGAAGTTCTTGCTAGAAAATATAAAGAAATGCAGTTTATAAGAAATCTGTAACAAAACATGAAATATCACAATTCGTTATTAAACACATAGCATTAATTATGCAAGAAGATAGTAGAAGATAAAACATTACTAAATTTAAAATTCTAATAAATACAAAAATTCTATTTCAACTCTAATATAATAGTTTCATATTCAGAAATCTAGCAGTTTAATAATTTCTGATGTATGTTAAACATTTTTATTTTATAATCCAATATTAAAACTTAAAGATTTTATTTCAATAGAAAAAGATAGAACTTTTGAAATTATCAATCATCTTTACTTTTTACTTAATAATGATTTAGACAAAATATCAAGAATAAGATAAATTAGAATACAATATACAAAAATACTTATTTATAAAAGTACTTATTATTCTTGAGCTCCAGAAGAAGCTATTGAGAGAAATTATTGAAACGAAATCGAAATGACAGTACTACGATGTATTATTACCTATCGTAATTGATATTATAATCAATTACGATATTATAATCAATTACGATAGGTAATAATAATATATTGGTTCTCGATACTTTCTCAATGTAGGTATGACCTTGATTGAATACTAATAATCGTCTATTCGCAACCAAAAACAACAAATCGCTCTAAATTTTATTAGATTATGAATATAAAATGAACCAAATTAAGATTCTCACCATTTTGAAGCAATAACTTGATGTGGTATATTAAATTTTTCACTTTTATAACAAGCTCTTAGAAGCTGCTTCCTCCTTTCAATATAACACCGCGCGAAATGATATAATTTTAAATTTTAATTCCTATTTCTGCCACCAGGACGAAGATTACTCAGATACGTATCATCAGAGAGGAAACTCTCTACCACTCTCTGGTATCATGTATACTGTTAAAGAGAAAATTTCCTCTCTGACATTGTATACGTAGTATTGCACGCTAATGTCACTCGTTAATGGTTGTTAAACTTGCATATCTACTACTTGCATATTTATGTATGTTATTAGACAATGCGTTATTAGACAAGGACACAAGGAGTGCAGCGTTCTCTTTCTATTCCTATATCGTTTGTTCAGTGCGATCACTCACTCCATTTTCATATGCCTATGATCCTGTACCTTTATCCTGTACCATGTTGGTGATATAAAAATATAGATAATCTGACTGTTTATGCTCTGTCGATAAAATCTGAATGTAAACACAATTATCAAGTTCGCCACTACGTGGCGCATATGTTTGAGAATTCTATGTAAGATAGGAAATCTTCTGACACGCCATTTTAAAGTGCAGTGTCATCAGCGCGCCGTGAAAAGTAAATTAACCGCGTGTAGAGTTTTTAATATATTTATCAAAACAAGGTGTTTGAAATATCAACTATGTCAGGAGGAGCCTTATTTGGAAATAATGCTTCACGCGGAACCCCTAAAAATTTGGTGGAATTTAAAGCAGGGAAAATGACTATGAAGGGAAAGATGGTTTATCCAGATATTCGAAAAGGACAGCTTTACGTTTATCAATCTGATGATTCATTAATGCATTTTTGTTGGAAAGATCGTGTGTCAGGATATGTTGAGGATGTAAAGATATTTTTTATTATCTTTAAAATTCATTATAATTCAAAAATATTTATTATTTGTAAAATTGATATACTTCTTTCAAACTTTGTTTAGATTTCTCTATAATCATCTTATCGATATTCTTTATTTATTTATAGGACCTGATTATTTTTCCTGATGATTGTGAATTTAAACATGTTCCCCAATGTAAAACTGGAAGAGTATACCTCTTACGATTTAAATCATCGAACAAAAAATTCTTTGTTTGGCTTCAGGTAAGATGGGTTTTAATGTTAAATATTAAATTTCATACATTTGTTTATATTTTGTACAAATTATATTATAGAAAGTTAGTATTTATGAAGAGAATAAAAAAGGTGTAATTTTTAAAATAACAAAGACAAAATGATTATTTTTTCAATATTTATAAATTACTTGTTAGGTAAATTCTTTAGTTAATAAGGAACTTGTTAAGAAACTTTACATGTTATATATGAAACTTTTATATAAAATATTTTTATTTGTTCATTGATTTACAGTAATACCTTTCTAATAGCATATATGAAAATTAATATTTATTTACGATTAAAAGTAACCTATCTATAATTGTTATATATGTTCTTATAACTAATATATTTTAAACATGTATTATATTATACAGGGTATTTTGTATACTGGATATGATAGAATATCTCACAAAGAATTAAAATTATCAAAAAAAATGTTTCAATGAAAGTTGTATAGCCAATTATCTTTTTGCAGGTTGAGTAGTAGAATAATTCTGTGGTTTTTTAAATGAGACCATATATGTGCTAATGCACTAATCAATCCACCGTGGCATTTTCTATAAAACGATATTAACCTATCTATGTCGAAAAACTATTTGTTTAGTAGATATTTAAAATTTAATTTATCATGTGAAAGACAAGGAAAGATGCAAGACAATATTCTTGTTTATGTTTTTATTTTTCATATGTTACAATGTAAACAAAAGATAACCGTTTCGCGTCTTTCTTTGTCTTTCATATGACAAATTTTAAATATCTGCTAAACTAACATATATAGATTTGATATATTAGATATATAGTTTTTTTGACATATATAGATCAACACCTTTTTATAGGGAACATCAAGGTGGATCGATTAGAATATTAAAAAATATATGATTACATTCAAAAAAATGAAGTTGTACCTAAAATCTCCTCCACTATACGATCCGCAAAAAAATAATTTGCACCATATGATGCCCCTTTCCAACCCAAACAACTTTTGTTAAAACATTTTTTTGATGATTTTAATCTCTCGTAAGATATACTACCATTTCCAATTAAACGAAACACTCTATGTACATATAATAGGTTATGTACAATAACATATGCATGACACATGTAAAATCATCTCATCCAAAATTATTAAATCGATAATTAATTAAATTAAAAATTATATAAAGTGTATTATCTTTTGTTTATTTATTTATTTATCATTATTCTTACCTTAGACTTTCGCTCATTACCACTTGAGGTAGTGTTAGATTTCAAATATAAATAAGAATGTAATAATATTTTTATACAAAATATATATATTTATATATATTATAGATTGTAATAAAATATAACATTAATTACAAAATATTGTAGAATGTGTTATGAAGTAACTAAAATATATAGGTATATCATAAAAAATATATGTATGTACTTTGTGTAGTTTAGGAAAAGATATAGTAATTCCACAAAAGTTGATAAGATATTTTAATAAGTAGGTAATGTTACATGCCTCATTTTTATACAGGATCTTAAAACAGACAAAGATGAAGAATATTGTAGAAAAATTAATGAAGTTCTTAACAATCCACCAACTCCTGGATCACAAAGAAGTGGTAGTACAAATCCAGAAGGAGATCTGCAAAATTTATTAAATAATATGTCACAACAGCAGTTAATGCAATTATTTGGTGGTGTAGGCCAAATTGGTTTAGGTAGTTTATTGGGTACAATGAATAGACCTCAAGGTGTGCAAAGTACTAGAACATCTACAACAACTGCATCGACTCGAGTTACTACAAGTACTGTAAGACCTGCTACGCAAATAATATCTTCAGCATCATCTGCTAATGATTCCCCTAAACCTAATAGTAAGCATATTTATTGTATAGTTTGTTATATAATTTGTATAAGTGATTCACGTAAATCTCTGCTTAGGTGATAATAAATCATCATCACGAACATCAGGTACATCAACACCTGCTTCAACAACAACAACGACGACAACAACAACAACAAATACAAATAACAAAATTCAACTTAGTGATCTACAAAACTTTTTATCAGAGATTCCAACACCTACAGGAACAGAATCCGTTGTTCAGGTAATATCTTTTCTCCATATATAGCTTTATATAACATATTTTTTCTAAATTTTCAGCTTTTCAACAATATTATTATTATAAAACTACCTCATTTTCGAAATATTAATATAAATCTAATGTTTAGGTTTTAACAGCTAACAATTTATACCCAGAAATAATAATAATCTAAATTAAATGATGTATGACAATATACATTGGCACTCAATAATATCTTATGTAGAATATCTTGTATATCTTTTTTATTTATTATAGCTTTTTTATTCAATCAACTCAAAGACAACAATCATTGAAACCACAACTTTAGAATAATCTTATACTTAAGAAATACACATATATTAGAATTAGAACAAAGAACACGATAGGACAGAAGGCAACAACAAGAAAGAATCTTTATATTCTTTCAAAAATAATAAAAATAATAAATGTGCATTTATAAAGGTAGTCAATATTATATTATATTGCTCTGAGACTTACGTAGTTCTATTACTGTCTATATAAGTTTTTATCTTTATTATTTTTTATACTCTTCGTTTTAACGAAAATTGAAATACTCTAATTGGTAACAGTTATAACAAATAGAAGAAAAATAGATATAATAAAGATATAAAATACTAGGGCAACAAAAGGAGATATGAAAATCTTAAATGCTATATGACTATACAAATTTTTTCTACAAAAATAATTGCTGAATAAAATAATATATATTTGTTTCATTTTCTTTTTCTCTCTTTTTTTTCTCTTTTTATTTCGATTATTTAAAATCGAATCAATCACTTGTATGGCTTATTAACGACTCGAGAGCGAAATCATTTTCTGTGTAAATAAGAACATATACATTGCTTCAGTACAAATGTTTAATAAAGCCAAATAGATAAATTATCATAACATACTAGTACAACATACTAGTATTTTTAACAGCTTTTTTTCTAACATGCTATATGTTGTTTTCTGTCATACTACATAATGTTATATAGAAGACATTAGAAATATGTCTTGTATCCATCTTATTTTGCATGTCCTGGAATGAATTTTAATCATATAAAAAAATTTCATTTTTTTTCTTTTAATACAGAAATTTCCCACGTGTAGAATATGGTTTCATAATAATTTTATATTTGATTTTTGTATCATTATTTTACTTTACATTTATACATACAGATTAGATAACTTCCACGCAAACAAGCGCACGTGTCTGCACACACACATTGATGTTATATATCACACAATTTATCAAATATGTATTTCGCATTTTATATTGTATAATTAAATATTTCAATATTGTTCAATTACATTTTGTTCAGTCACAACAATTATTAAACAGTAGTTCACTGTAATATATTATCTGCTTTTTTTATTAATTATATCTTTTCTTTCAGCTGTTATCATTATCAGGAACAGAATGGTATTCTTGATAACATACTTGAAATGATATTTCATTGTTTAATGACTTGAAATTATTTCCTTTCTAACCAGCTCTTCAACATATATTCTGTTATGTGTCATTTTTTGATATTACAAGGTTGATTTAATGTAAATTTTTTCGTGGTATAAATTATTAAATTTCAAGGCCAGGTATTAATGAATGTTTTATACACTTATTTATCAGAACTAACACATGTGTCAAATAATTACAAATATGATAATTTTTAATTTGTACAAACCAGTATTTATTTTTTCAACACTGATAAATCTTTTGTTATTATAAATTATGACTATGAAATTTTCAGTGTACTAATTAAATTATTGATATTGATATTATTTATAAATCTTAAAAGATAGCATTTAATGTATAATATATAATTGTATATTGTGTGTCTTTCTTCTTAAACTAATATGATTCTAATTCAAATGAAGAATAATTTATTAAACTATATGTGGTATACTAATTGCATACACAGTTTTTGTCTACTTAATATGTTTATTTTATTATTTGTATGCTTTGCATTAATTTACTTAATACCATTATAAGATATGCAAAAGAGAAGATACAATAAACAAACGAATAATATATATTAAATATTATGTATTTTTAATTTTAGCTGTGTAACATATTAATTTTTATCATTTCATAGAATCAGTGGTACCACCAATAGTTGAAACGCAGTATAGAGCCAATAAAACTATTACTATAAAATCAAAGGGCAGAAGCATGGTTGTTTCGTTATTTAATATTCTTTTCCACATGAACTTTTCCTGGCTGTCGGAGACTCTCGCTCTGTTGAGTAGTTGGGGAAGTTTCTCTGGGATTATTTGTTGTTTTCGGCCACCTACAGCACAGCTTATTGTCCGGCAGAGGGGAGTAGCAACTGAGCTGACCAATGTCATCCCTGCGGCAATTTCTGCAACGGAAAGCTTGGAGCGTGCAATGAGCCCGCACTTACCACCAGGGGATCACCTGTGTACCACGCTAGTGTCTCCCCAGTTCTCCCAGGCGCTATCAATGTTCTGGTCTGCTTTGCAGTCAGGCCAGGCGGGACCTGTCATCCGTCAATTTGGCTTGGGTCCAGATGCTGTCAATGCTGCAGCCAGTGGAAACATTGAAGAATTCGTCACTGCTCTCGAGTCTGAAGCTAAGAGTGGCCAAGAACAAACGCAGCAAGGACAGGAGGACAAAAATACTAAACAAGCTCCACCAGCATCTAGTCCTGATAAGAAAGGTGATGATGATGAAGGATTGGATTTAGATTAAAAATAGAATTTAACAATATTTTCATTTAGAAGATATACAATGTGTATTACATTATAATCATTTATGTGTAATAAATAATTCCTTAATGAATGATATACTTTGTTATAATATAATGATATTTACATATATCTCTCCTTATTGTAAATATATCAGGTTTTTTAAATTTCAAGTCCAATAAAATTTGTATAATAAAACATTAATGAATAAATCAAAATTAAAAATGATCTTCAAATTAAATTTGTTAATTTTGTAATATATTGTATTTAGTTAATATTATTAATATAATGATATATTATTTATACATATTACTAATACATGTAGTTATACTTTTTATGTATATAATTGTTAGCCTTTACAGATTTTATATAATCTATTAATATTAATTTATATAATCATCCTGTAAATTCAAATTTTAACAAATAATTCTTGTCTTTCCAAATTTAATTGGTTATAATAAAATACTATTTTTATATTTGTAATTAATTAATGATACATTGTTTTTCAATTAAGTGTTTTTGAACGAATTAAAAATATAAAATTTCCAAATTATGTACATATTTGTATATAATTTCATATTCTTCAATATTTAATAGCGGGAATATAATTGACCAATAGAAGAACATTGTTTACGACGCACAAACACGTTATTGGCCAACACGGATAATCGATATAGAGGATTAAACATAGTCATTCTATCATGTTTTGCGTAAAATTGCACAATTTGTGTCAAGAAACAATTGTTATGTAAATTCAGTATTTCTACTCGGTTCTTCGAGTATTTAATATAATTCTCTTTTATTAATATTATATATTAACATGTTTGTCTTTTATAGTATAAACACTGGCAGAACGCATATAACCTACGTTGCCAGACAGTTGTATAGTTAATTCACAGAATTTCTCATTGGTCTGCCGATTATGACATCATCCAGGAACGGCTCAAAACAAGAAATCATATATTTGAAAGTACTTCTCTATATTTTATTTAAAAATAGCTGTAATTTAAGAAATGGTAAAGTACAAATATTTCTAGTTACACAAAAATCGTAATTATATAATTTTTAATGTGTACAATTTTATAATAAAGTTAAGTTAAAATAAAATTCATTTTAACGATATTATAATTAAATTAAATATTTTATTGATAGTCTCTTAATTATCCAAGTTATATAAAATTTAATGGTCTTTTTTTATTATTTTTCTTATAAAGAATTATATGTTGTTTAATAATGTATAACTAGTTGATAGTTAAAAAATTCTGTATTTATCTAATATGTCGTATTAAATCAAAGATAAAAAGGATTTAACATTAAATCCTTGTTGCATAGACTGTTATTATACATAATACTATATACAGTTTAATTATATGTAACAAGTAAATAGACTTAAATGCCATCATATGTACATCATTGTTTGTAAACAAGTCCATGAGACAATGATACCTCATTCTATTTACTTGTTACAATCCTGACCACATGAGCATTCGCAATAACTGGTGAATCGAACAAGTAGTGGGGTCTTTCTCGCGGATGTTGATTACTGTTTCGGTGAATGTTGCCGAAAGTTTCCCGGTAAATTAATGAAAAACATACGGCGTTCGTTATGCATAAAATATAAAAGTGCATTGAAATACTTTATAACAAAGATTACTGTACATCAGTATCGGTGTCATTGTAAAATAAGTGCGAGCATTACGATAAAATACTATTGTTTTATGTCTCTACTAACATAACAGAAATGAAGAGAGTGTAGAGTGTATGCGAGTGCATTCAACATACTCACACAATCGGTATATTCGACATGTTCGTGTACAATGGCAACCTTGACACTTGGTGATCGTTTTTGGCGGCTTCGTTCCGTTCTTACTGAAATCGTGTTTGGTAGGATCGCGTCGTGAGTGAAAGCGGCGGTGGCCATTCTGTAAAATCTTGCAGAGTTTGGCAGTATCGAATCAGTAAAATATTTCGTGCTTCGTATTAACGATATTCCGTTATTGTGTTTATTTTCGTGACTGCAATTTCGTTCGCTTTATAATTCTCGTGTAAACTTTTGTTCTATAAAGAAATACATCATATTACAAACCACGCCAAACATTTTGTGCATACATTGGAAGTTGAGAAAAATAAACAAGGTTAGACAACAGTAAAATTCTAACTAAATAAATTATACTATATTTAAGTGAAATACATGCTTAAAGAAAATTTTATTTGTTTGAAAATTTATATTTATTCATTTTTTCTTATAATATTTTTGTTTGATTGGTTCAACGACCTAATTTTTTTGTTGGACTACCAGCAATGAAAACAAACTATGCTATGTAACTGTATATCAACACGTTGGGTATATGCGATCATGAATTGTATATACGTGTAAACATATGTGAAGGTTGAATGATTCTTATTTTCAAGTGAACTTAAAGAAAACAATGCATTTTAATCTTATGAAAGAAAAGAAAATGTAATCGATTTACTCAATTACGCAGAAATTGTTCAAAACAACGGTAAAGTTTTTTTCTTCAAATTTCAGAATTTCAGAATTTTCCTTCAATGTTAACAAAAGTTTTGAACTATTCCACGTACGAAAATATTTCTATAAAATAGTTACTTATCTATTCCTTAATTGCGTATTAAATACCAAATGTAATTTATGCGTACATTCTTCGTATATTTTTTTTATAAATATGTTCGTATATAGCTGCATGCATACAAAACATTAATGTTTAAAAGCTACTTATTGTAGCGTATAAACCATAGTTATTAAAATTTGCTGTAGATTTCAAACACGATATAGTTTTACGGCACAATTTCTGTATATGTACATGTTTTCTTGTTTTGAAAATGTGCATTTATCGAAAATAATACAAAAAATTAATTTTATATAACATGTATTTTTCACGTAGATAATTAATTATTATCATGCATAATAAATTATTATTATATTATATTTCATCACGGAAGATGTGTCTTCTATAGTGCTATATATAAAACTGTTACACAGTGCATAGACACTACCGTGAAGTTTCTATATAAAAAAATAATGTTTATGTGAATCCGATAATAGTGTTTATCTATTCTGCATATTATAAATTGAATACTACTTCTATAAAACAGGTGAGTTTTTAAATTGCTTATACGTACATTTAATCGCATACATATTTAAACATACGCGTGCGACGTAGTAACGTTTTTATAACTATAAACATTCATGAAAAACTTTAATTTGTAAATAAATTTGTAAAGTTTTATATTAAATAGTTTAAGAATTAAAATCAATCTTAGTATTACAAAATAATACAATATCATGAATTAAAATGATAAATTATCAATAAATATAAAAATAATTTCTTTTTATTTATAATATAATCCCAGTTACAACTAAAACTATATGATCATTAAAATATTAAATTTTTAAATTTAGTAATTCGTCAATTATAAGCAATTACAAAATAAAACCAATAATACAGCGTGTCCATAGTAAATCATAATGATTTATGAAATTGTTTATAACTTATATTAAACATTCCAATGATATTTTGTCCATTTTTTTATTATTAAATATTAGATAACTTTTATTACATTGGAGATACAGATTATTTAATGTTCACTAAAATTACAAAAATACAATTATGAAAGCTTTGTATAAGCATCAATCTGATAGGTTGCATGATCAAAGCACAAAAGATTACATACATAAAAGTAATTAATTAATGCTTTATAATAGAAAATAATATAACTACTAAATAAATGTTTCAAGTAATTAAAAGTACTTTAATATAACATTATATATTCTAATTTATTGTAATATAATGTTATATTGTTTCACATTTACATGTTATATAGAACATGTAGAAAATTCTATTATTATAATATAATGTTAATAAAATTTCTTGAATGTATTTGATGCCTTCTTTATGAATATAAATTACGATATTTGAAACAACACTGTAAATTTATTCTACAGGTTTCAATGTAATAAATCTAGAAAGAATGAATGCAACTAAAAATGTTCCTGCTACAAAGCAGGCAACAAAAATGTACCATGTTTCTTCATCAAATACATCTGTAAAAGCTGGAACCTGATTATAGAGAGTATCAATAAGTTTCATATTATAATTCTTGCTATTTGAAGTATGACTTGCCATTTTAAAAATGAATTATCGTGTAAAACTCAAAAATTCTGACAACTGTAGAATTCAAATACCTTTCTTAAAGTATTTTCAGGAGGAAAAAAGTTAAGCAATTAAATTGTATTGTTAAGAATTCCTTATGTGCTTTTTTGTAGACTTTCACATAAACGATTGTTTTATATTTAAATGCTCAACAAAAATACCAAAGTATAATTTTTAATAAATATATTATGATTAAAACTTTTATGAATTGACAATGTAGGTTTAATTTTCACCGTTATCCCACAAATAAAGTGAAATATGAAAACTGGACTGTTTTAAATAAATGGTAAAATTGATTCTGACATTTATTCTTTAAAGATTTTATTTTTTAATTTATATTTATATTCAATTTTTTCTTTAATGCCTCATAATCAAATTAAATTGCCAATAAATTTATAAGAATAGTCCTCTACGTTTGCTTCCTGGCTTAATTTTAAATGCTCTCTTCTTTTTCTTTTTCTTTTTTAACTGTGCGTCCTCAACTTCAGCTTCAGATTCACGTGGAGCCAAAGGTGTGATATGTTTGTTGTAAAGTTCCAAAATATTTAAAGATGTCAAGTTTGCACCTTTGCATATTATTTTATCACCAGATACTAAAAGATACAGATGCAAGGATATAAAATCAAATTTGTTTTAAACAGATTTTATAAAATTTAATTGTAATTTTAGTTACTGTAATTTAACATTAGTGAATTTACTCCACTTTTAGATAAACTTGTAAATTTTTGAATCCACATCTTTATTTTAAAAACAAAAGCGATATAAACTATTAATCTTATTTTTCTTAAGTAAAAAAATATTGTGATACTCACATAAATTGAATGTAATTATGGGTTCAGATAAATTAGAGACAACGCATGGTTTCACCGTACAACGTGGATTTGTTGCAATAATCTTTGGAGTTGTAATTTGAAATAAAAAATCTCTGCAAATACAATATATGTTTATTATAATATGTAATATTAGATCACTAAATGTATATTCTCTTTTAAGTCTATCTTTATATTTATAATTATGTTCATGCAATAGTTTAATAAGATAGCTTCTATCATTTATCATTTTAGTTTTGATAATTCTTGCATTATTTTTTAATTTACTTGTTTATAATATTTTCAGGAAAAATGGCACAAATGAAACAACAACTACCACTTCAAATGCCAGATTTAAGTAGTCTTCGCATAACTACAGCTGTTTCCATGCTTGGTAAAGCATATGGATGTGGACAGTGTAGTGGTGAGTTCTTATTTTTGTAATTATAGAAGTAAAAACTTTTTAAAATAAAAGTAAGCATATATTTTGCGATAAATTTACATTTCAACAAGACTATTAAAATAAATTTTTATTAAAAATTGTAGTTATCGAGAATCTCATACAGCAAAAAATTAATTATACAAAGTAGAACAATATTTTAAGTAGGTATATTAGAGTTAAATGGGGGGAGCATAAATATGTATATATTATTCGATTATTTAAAAAATGAAATTCTGTCCTCCAATAGTTAATATTCAAATATTCAATAGTCTATCAATAATATAAAAAAGTATAACAATTAATAATAAATAAAATAAGTTTTATCGTCACCTTTAATAGTTCCGTAATATCTTAGCTGGAACACCCTGTATAACGCGTATGAAAATCAACTGTACCTTTTCAAATATGTATAATAAGAAATTACACCACACGTTTGTTAATATTCAATTCCAATATTTTACAGGCTACTTAATTTTCATACTATGCTTTTATTATATTATTGTAGCAACTTAATCATCAACGTTTTCTAAAAATACTGACATCGTCTGCTAGTTACTAGAAACTTCACATTACACATGCGCAGGATATTGACGTCATTAAACTAACCAAACCTCTTATGAAGAGAAATGAAACATAATCGTTATTGAGGCAATATTTCTAATCTCGAAAAAAATATTTTATTATGATAATAATATTCAAAACTTTCGCTGCATCTTTTAAATAAAAAAAGGGAATCAAATACTATGTATTAACAAGCCATACTATAAAAAATATAGTATAGTAGATAAAATATTATAGATAAAAAGAATTCATAACAAACTACAGATTGTATACTGTTTATTGTAAATTCAAGATAAGAATGCTACATACTATGATCAAATTCCAGTGAAAGATATATAAGATACAAAATTTTACTGAACTAACCTTGCCTCCAAACCTTTATCATGAAAGGGATCAAACTTTATGTCGATTGATTTAACTGGTTTTAAAGTTAAATTTCTCAAGTGCTTCGCAATTGCAGAAATTAATCCGGCAGAACGTGTACGAGTTCCATTGAAAGGAATCGACATTTCGGAGATCAAGCACGCAATCGCGTGTATTATCACCAATAGTTACAATTCTAGGGGAAATAGTTTTGAACGCAGTGCGGCCAATATAATCAAAATTTATTTATCATTAGATTATAAGACAATTATAAAGTAAAATAATATGTTAAAATAAGTCAAGATATAGAAAACAAATTTTATACTGTTTTATATTATTCGAGGTATTGTATCTTTTAGCATTTTCGAAACACTGAAATGAAAGTATCAGGATAGGAATGTTACTAACATCCTATCTATTATTGATGTTGCATAAATTTCTTATATACTATATGTATATAGTTTTATAATATCTGTTAACATGTTTCTATTCAGACGTGAAAAATTTAAATAATTTAAAAAAGAATGATGACGCCAAGAACTGTTAACTATCGTTTTATTATCTATGCGCTGATTGGTTGAGATAAGATCAATCGGAATCAAGTTGGTGGCAGCCATTGCAAGAGGCAGTCTTGTTCGCAGTGTGTATTTTGGAGAAGTGTGTTGTGTGGTCAGTGGGTTTTGTGTTGAATTTTTTACTTATTTATTAGTGGTTATCTCGTATTTTTCATCATCAGCATAAAAAATGTATCCCGTAGGGCAGCGTGAGTATTATAACGTTTTATTTTTTTTATAACATTTCAAAATATTCTAAAATAGCCTTTTCTGCATTTCTAAGCAAGAACAGAATTTCATTACTTGACTAAATCTGATCCTTTGTTCCTGTTTGATTATCTCAAAGTGATGAGAATTCTTTTAATTCAAGCACGTGCTAACAAAATTCACCGTAGTGATAAGTTAAAGTTTAAGGAATCGAGGAAAATTTAAAATATGACCTCGAATGAACCTCGTTCAACAGGCACAATGTGTCGTCACTCTGATCCGTCAATGCACGGATAACGTATGAGCGCATATGTATATGCATCTAATACTGATGGTTTTTTTGTTATTTATCGTATTTTTAATGTATTATTTTAAGTATAATAATCCCGATGAAAAATGAAGGCTTTCCAATTTTTTGTATTGGTATAGACATGCTTTTAAACTTAACTATTATTGTGTTATTGATATCTTCGATTTTATTATTTTATAAAACATTCATAAATAATTTCTATGTGCATATTTGTAGTTTCTGTTATGTTATTTTCTCCTTGATTAACATTATATTTTTAGCTTATAGTATAACTTATTTAATTCAACTAATCTATTCAACTAAATAGTGTAACAAGAAAGAAGTCAATAAAATAATATTGAACTAAAATATTCTATATTGATATTCAAAAATAAATAAAATTCATTCTAATTTTTTCTTAGATTATTACTTTTTATTGATATATATATATTTTTTTTAATATATTAATTACAAGTCTCTATATATATTACATTATTATGATGACTTGACTATGCGTTATATAAAATATCACTTGTAATTATCATTTGCTTATGATTATTATGTAAAAAATATAAGTATATATGTAATAAATAACTAAAACAGGAAATTGAGGGAAGATTTTGAAGATGGTGTTAACCAAATTGTTTTATTAATTGTTTGTTAAATCAATTTTTATAATTTAATTATAATTCAGTAATATAGTTATAACAGATATTGCTATAGCAAAATATTTATTGTAGTATATGTATATATCATATTATACTTAACTATTATTTTTTATATTTTAATAACTGTGTAGTGTATTAATCTGTATGTTTTTCAATTATTTTGTTACATGTATTTGTAACTGTTAGGATAAATATATAGAAATAATTATTTATATATTCATTTACATGCATTAGATATGTATGAAAAATATATTAGTTTACTACATTATTTCAGCTCCTCCACCTGGACCCACAACAAGTTCTTCTGTTGGTGCATCTGGAGCAACTGGCAGTAATGTTGTAGCACCAGGTTCTTTAGGACTTGTTTCCACACAACAAACACACACTCCTCCTCAACCTCCTGAACTGCCAAGTAAGTTTTTAAAAACTATTTCATATACAATGAAAAAGTATATTTGGCACTGGCATGATAGTATACATATTTTATAATAATTTTGCTTTTAATTATTCAATAATATATGAATTTAGTTTTCTGTTATTAATTTTCCATACTTTTTGTTATAAAATTAAAATCATTCACTAAATTTTTATGTAAAATTCTTTTTAAATGCAATATTTTTATTAAATACATGATATTATAAAAATTGGTAACGATATATTTCTGGAAAAAAAAAATAAAGCTATATAATTGTGAGAAAATTTATAACATGTGTATATTAAAACCTGTATAGATAATAATCTAAAAAATATTCAAATAAATCCTTCAGCTAAGAAATTTTATATAAAAAATATTTTCATATTTTCAATGGAAATGAAAATAATATATTTAGGTCATATATACTACATGTTATGGATTAACAAGTTAATAACAGTTATGTATTTTGGTGTGTAAATAATTTAAAATATATATTTGCAGTGTTTTCATGTCCTCGAAGACCAAACATAGGACGTGAAGGCAGACAAATTACCTTAAGAGCTAATCACTTCCAAATAACAATGCCACGTGGTTATGTGCACCATTATGATATTAATATCCAACCTGATAAATGTCCTCGTAAAGTTAATAGGGAAATAATAGAAACAATGGTTCATGCATATAGTAAAATATTTGGAACTCTTAAACCCGTATTCGATGGCAGAAATAATTTATATACAAGGGACCCCTTGCCTATCGGTACTGACAAAATAGAATTAGAAGTAAGTACAATGCATAATAAAATATATATACAGACTTCTTTTTTAAGATTTATTTTCTAATAATACATACACATTTTAGGTAACACTGCCTGGTGAAGGTAAAGATAGAGTTTTTAGAGTGGTGATAAAGTGGCTGGCTCAAGTTTCACTGTTTGCTTTAGAAGAAGCTTTAGAAGGACGTACAAGACAAATCCCATATGATGCTATACTTGCTTTAGATGTTGTAATGAGGCATTTACCATCTATGACATATACTCCAGTAGGTAGATCATTCTTTAGTACACCAGATGGATATTACCATCCATTAGGTGGTGGTAGAGAAGTTTGGTTTGGTTTTCATCAATCTGTTAGGCCATCCCAATGGAAAATGATGCTAAACATTGATGGTAAATATATAAATTATAATAAAATATAAAATAAATGTTGTATTCATTTCTTATGTGTATGTTACTTACTTTACAGTTTCTGCAACTGCATTTTATAAAGCACAACCTGTCATAGAATTTATGTGTGAAGTATTAGATATTCGAGACATAGGTGATCAAAAGAGACCCTTAACAGATTCACAACGAGTTAAATTTACCAAAGAAATTAAAGGACTTAAAATTGAAATCACACACTGTGGGACAATGAGGCGAAAATATAGAGTGTGTAATGTTACACGTAAACCTGCTCAAATGCAATCGTAAGTATACATAAAAGCAATTTGTAATGTTATTTTAAACACATATAACATTTATGAAAATTTTAGATTCCCATTACAATTAGAAAATGGACAAACAGTCGAGTGCACAGTTGCAAAATATTTCTTAGACAAATATAAAATGAAATTGCGACACCCATATCTTCCATGCCTTCAAGTTGGACAAGAACATAAACATACATATTTGCCACTTGAGGTTTGTTGATTCTAGTATTTAGATCACTTTTTGATCCTTGAAGTTATGTCATTTTTTCCAAGCAATATAGTGTAATATAATATAATTTTGAAGTATCATTTATATGTATTGTTAGGTCTGTAATATTGTTGCTGGGCAACGTTGTATCAAGAAATTGACTGATATGCAGACCTCTACTATGATAAAAGCTACAGCCCGGTCTGCTCCAGATCGTGAACGAGAAATAAACAACTTAGTTAGAAGAGCTGACTTTAATAATGATTCATATGTTCAAGAATTTGGTCTAACAATATCGAATAATATGATGGAAGTTAGGGGTCGTGTTTTGCCTCCACCCAAGCTACAGTATGGAGGGCGCGTAAGTTCCCTCAGTGGACAGGTGAGAAACTTCCAACTCAATCAGTCAGGTCTAGCCAAATCACACATTTGCAGAAGCTCTTGTATTATTTTTGGTAGAAATATATTTTTTGCAGTGCTGTATACTATAGTGTTATTAATTATAATGTATTTTTCCCATTTGAAGATACATGAATAATATTCTTGTAATCATGATTTAGTTTGAAATTTTTGTTTTAGAATAGCTTAAGTTTTTTTTCTGAGATTTATACATTTTTTTTTATTAAAACAAAAATCTTATTAAATACGACTTTATATGAAAGAATAAGATTTTTTCTAAGATAATAATACATTTGGCCTTAAACTTTTTTATTTCAAATACATTTAAAAAATTAATTAAATGAAAAGTTGCCAAATGAATGCATCGGTACTAGACCTGGTTGATTTTGATATATGGACTGTCACTGTAATGGAAATAAATTATTTTTATAAAATCAACAAAAATAGTCCAGTAATAATTTCAAATATTATTTCATTCTACAAAGGAAAAATTCATTCCTTTATATATAATTTGTATTACATTTACAGTTCATTATCATTATATACTGTCTGATGCTATCAGTTTTGTTCCATGCAGTAGTGAAATGAAGTGGATTGTTATTTATTTTGATTTTTTTGTTGTAATTCTCCAAAGTTTTTATTTGTGTTATTTTATAATTACTGTTTATATGATTTTTGTGGTAAGAAAAGATAAATATAGAAGAGTAATGATTGCATGGATTGTATAGAAATACTGATGCATCTTGTTTATTTATTATGATTCAAAATATTCATCGTGATATTTAATGATATATTTCATCTTGTTTTTTTCCTTTTTAAAGACGAAGCAGCAGGCTATACCTAATGGTGGTGTTTGGGATATGCGAGGCAAGCAATTTTTCACAGGTGTGGAAATTAGAGTTTGGGCAATTGCTTGTTTCGCTCCACAAAGAACTGTACGCGATGATGCAATACGTAATTTTATAGCACAATTACAAAGAATAAGCAATGATGCTGGGATGCCAATTATTGGGCAACCATGTTTTTGTAAATATGCTACTGGGCCAGATCAAGTAGAGCCCATGTTTAGATATCTAAAAGCGACATTTCCATCATTACAACTTGTTTGTGTTATATTACCTGGAAAAACACCTGTATATGGTAAGTATATATAATATTTTGTTAGTAGCTAGTATAATGTGATAAAAAGTTTATATAATTTTATAATGTAGTAAATTAATCATATATAGTACAATAAATAACATTGGAGGTTGTTACAATGTAAAATGTATGTTTTGCATTATGTGAGATTCTACAGTGTTGATAACATATTAGTCTACAAATGTTGCATACTCTGCTTACAGCTGAAGTCAAAAGAGTAGGAGATACATTATTGGGTATGGCAACACAGTGTGTACAGGCAAAAAATGTTAATAAAACGTCACCACAGACGTTGTCGAATTTATGTTTGAAAATTAATGTAAAATTAGGTGGTATTAATAGTATTCTAGTACCCACTATCAGACCAAAAGTGTTTGATGAACCTGTTATATTTTTTGGAGCTGATGTGACTCATCCTCCTGCTGGAGATAATAAAAAGCCTAGCATAGCGGCAGTAGTTGCTAGTATGGATGCTCATCCATCTCGGTATGCAGCTACTGTTAGAGTTCAACAACATAGACAAGAAATTATTCAGGAACTTAGTTCAATGGTGAGGTAAGTAAATTGCTATAATTTTTAAATAATACAAGTTTATTTACTTTTTAAGCTTTTATAAAATGTTCATATAAAAAATATTATATTAAGTAAACAAATATTTTGAGCAAATTGAATTTTTACTTTTTTCCATATACATATAAATACAAAACATATTTTGTAAATACGTTTTGCCATATATTATTTTCAATTAATAACAGCGAAATATTATTTCTTTTTAAGGGAACTCCTTCTTATGTTCTATAAAAGCACTGGTGGATATAAACCACTTAGGATAATTCTTTATCGCGATGGTGTCTCAGAAGGTCAATTTCTTCATGTTTTACAACACGAGTTAACTGCCATTCGAGAAGCTTGTATTAAACTTGAAGCTGAGTATAGACCTGGAATAACATTTGTTGTAGTCCAGAAGAGACATCACACTCGCCTATTTTGTTCGGAAAAAAGAGATCAAAGTGGTAAAAGCGGGAATATACCAGCCGGTACAACAGTTGATGTCTGTATAACGCATCCAACTGAATTTGACTTCTATTTATGTAGCCACCAAGGCATCCAGGTAAACTTTAAGACTGTTGATCAACTCTGTTTCTTTGTTTGTTTCAATTGACCTAGATATTACATTTATTTATATTTATTGTAGGGCACGTCTCGACCATCACATTATCACGTTTTATGGGATGATAATCGTTTTGAAAGTGATGAATTACAATCTCTAACGTATCAATTATGTCACACGTATGTCAGATGTACGAGATCTGTTAGTATACCTGCACCAGCATATTATGCTCATCTCGTAGCATTCCGAGCCAGATATCATTTGGTAGAAAAAGAGCATGATAGGTACATAAAATTTTATATTGATATTATATAAAATTTTCTTTTTAAGCTAAAGCAAAGTATTAATTTGCTGCATTAAAAAATGATAATATAAAATTAAACATGCCAACTGTTATAAGACGTAGTATATAGTTAAAGATTCTGAAAATAATAAATTAATCACATATGTGTTACCATTCGTTACCAACATGAATCTTCATCTTTGAATTTCAGTGGAGAAGGATCTCATCAATCTGGCTGTAGCGAAGACAGAACACCAGGTGCAATGGCAAGAGCTATCACAGTTCATGCAAACACAAAGCGGGTTATGTACTTTGCATAATTCTTCTTTGAATTTTTCTTAGACACATAAGCAAAATAGTAAAAATAATAAAAATGATACCGTAAAATGATCATCATATCTTGCACGTTGATATTTTTAGACTGCTTGAAATGCTAGACAATCTTCTTGAGTGGTCAACTTTTTTGCTTACTTTTGTAATCAAATAAATCTGTCTAATACCTAAAAATATGTCGAACAATTTTATATTAAGCTTTTTTTTTCTTGTTTTTTTTTTTATTTAATATATTGTCGACTAGGTTTTGGGCAGATTTTTTAACACGTTAGGAAGTAGGTATTAAACGAGGTGCTTTTAGTTAATCATGTTTTAGATCGATGCAGTTTGACTGTCGGATAGTTTCGCGATGAAAACTACATGAACGAATAATTTAAGAATTCGTGCTGCCGTGGATATTACGCTTATTTCTTTTTTTTTTTCTTTTTTTTTTCGTAGAGGTTGAATTTCCTCTAGCATTTGTATGATGCAAAAGGATCATATTACAATATAAATTCACGATTGTATAAATCGCTTCTGCAAGACTGTTATCTTGTTGTTTATATATAGTTGTCATTTGTATCAGTCATTTTTTGTAAAAAGGAAAAACAAAAAGATGTGGACTTTCAAATCACACGACGATAAAATATTGGCATGTAAAATCTATTTTGCTTCAGCATATTCGTTATTATGCTTATGAGACTATGTTCTTTACAAATAACATACTTATCATATCTATCATATTTATCATAAGCATTAAAAAATTTGGCCACATCAAGCAATGATTTGTCAATAGGGAGATACAAATAAATAAAATTTGTAAATGTTAATTGTGAAGGTCTCCAAGTCAATGGCCAAAATATGTTAAGAATCTTTAATAAAATCCGAAGTTGTGGCAAGTTGATAAAACATAGTGTTATGTAATATGTTTAGTCTCATAAAGAACATCGTGCCACATTTGCTAAATAATATCTTTTGTATGACTTAAACTTGAATGAAACTATATCTAATGTCATTTTTGGGATTGTTTAGAATATCTTAAAGATTGACCTTTATACAAACACAGATCAAGAATTTCTCATGTGACTAAGAAAAACTTCAAATGAATGATATGTAATTAAGAGTTGTTCTTCATAATAATAAGTAGAATGAAATATGGTTTGATCATTGAATTATAATTATGTAAAAGAATAGTATGTTACGCGTACAAACAATTTATCGTTATCAACCGAAAATCCAGAGATACATATTTTATTCTTCTTTTTTTTTAGTTGCACAGATATTATTCTTTGTATATGGAGCGAGAATTATTGCGTAGCTTGAACTGTGGTAGTACTTTATTCATATCGACGAAGGTAAATGAATACCTTCTATCTGTATGTTTGAAATATGAAACATCTCTTCAAGCAAGGCAAGTACTTTTAAATGAAATGTATATGGCATTAGATCCTGGCTGATGATGATTCTCTATTGACACAGAAAATGACTTGATTAAGAATAGAATAAGGTAATTTAATAAATGCAAGATTATTCAAAATATAATATGAAATTATTAGGATAAGCTTTATTTTATTTATCGTGTAATGCAAGTTTTAAGGTCCTCAAGTTTTTATTTCAAAAAATTCATCATTCATGATTCATATGCAAATGGAACTATGTAAATGGAACAATAATCTTAATCGAAACAATAATTGTGTTAAGAGCCTTGCAAGTAACTACAATGTAGAGGCAATAGATAGGATAATGAAGCGTATAAGTATGTATCGACGTGCCCCACAAATCATTTATTATATACCGTTAGAATCATTAATACACTAGTAAAATTTTTGATAATTTTCGTTGTTTTAAATATAATAACACAGGTAATTCTTTAAAATGATAATTTAATTTTATTTAACACAGAGCAGTATTAATAACATTTAAACATCATATCATTGCACGATGAAGAAAATTATAAAATTGTAAAACTTGTTAAAGATTTTTAACAAATATCCGTGATAGAGTTCTACAAATTTTATTTAATGTAGGAGTCAATTTATAAATAGACAATAAATGCAAAAATTCTACTCTAACGTTTGGTATTTTAATAGAGATCTCAAAACACAACAGGAAAAAGATCATTCCGAAAATATTAATTATTGGAATTGCAATTTGGATAATAGAGTAGATTAGCACCTGAAATTTGTAGAACTTTGTGCATTAATGATTCTAATTTTAGATTTACAAGCGATACAAGGTTAATATTATCTCGGAAAGTATGAAAAGGACCGTAATCTATCAATAATATTTATTCTAATTATAAATTTAAGTCTATATCGTAGGTTATCACTTGTAATCATAACGTTTAATGCCTAGTTTTGACTTTATGACAGATTAGGTAACTTGTTAAATATGATTTGATTATGAGTAAGGGTCTGAATATAATCTTTGAACGTTCACAACGATAGTTCAGTGGTTGAATCAGTTCCAAGCAATTAAAGGCAGCAGATGAACAGAAGCAAACAATATAATCAGTATAGAAAGTAAAAGAGAAGTTGCGAGTTCTGACTAATGGAAAGAAAATAAATTTATTATTCTCAAGGGTGTGAAAATACCAAAATATAGAATGTGAAAAGCTTAAATATTAATGAATTACGAATCGATTTGAATCGTAATAAGGCCATATGGATGTAGATTACATTTAAGTCAATTTAAGTGCTGCAAAATGTCACAGTGTAAATATAATCGGTGCGCGAGTAAATACCAAAATTGGCATCGATGAGGTAAAAGATCAAAAGTAAAGCATTCATCAATTATGTAGTTCAAAGTAAAGTATTCGTCATTTTATTATTCACATTTCGTATCTCGATCTAAGCAATCCTTTTTAACGAGATTCATTTCTTATGGGCTTGCGCCGACATTTGATATTTTCCTGCGCCCGATCAAGAACTAGCCTCCATTTGTAAATATACCTCAGTAATTTATCAATACATCACTATCCCATTTAGTAAATAATGCTCGGTGGGCGACAGGTTGAACGTTAAGAACGATTTCTGTAATTTTTATTTTAACAAGATGAATTCAGATATTAGTTATACATCGTTTATCGATCTTTTAAATCTGATATAAAAAAGAATGTTACATTAAAATAAATAATATGTCGATCAAAATCCAATTTTGATAACGTGCATAAATTTATGCAACGTGTTGTAAACTTGCACTTAGAAGAAATCACGAGGCAATTTAGAAAAGACAGACAGGTTTATTAAATGATATTTACTTAGTATATAATAAAATAACCGAGTCTATTCACAAAACAAGAATTTACTTCCTATCACGAGTCCCAAACATTTTAAGATAAGGCAAATAATTTATATTTGTATACCTACAATATATATATGTGTACATATATAATATATATATATATATATATATATATGCCTATATATGTATATACATCTACGTATACATATATATATATGCATATGCGAAGATTAACTGTACTGCATTTGTTAACAAATGCCACGTGCAAAGAATAGATTTGAATTATACAGCACCAGAAGTAAGATGACGATAAATATCCTTGTATTTCGAAGAGCTTTACAGGTTACATCGTAATCAATTGTATTTGCAAGTGATCGATTTTCCTGATCTGTTAAGATCATCGTAATCGTCAGTGTTTTTAAGTGGCGTTCAACGATAAACTTAATAAAAATTAAGCAAGTTCGATTTCGATAAATTATGAATTATTGATACCATTGAATGTTTATCAAATCATTTTACAGTATAAATATTAATTCTCTGCACAAAATCATGCGGGTAAATTGTGATTCTTTCTTTTAGCCTTTGTAACTCGCAAAGCGCCACCAAAGACCTCGACGTTGTAACATTATGATTTTCAACAAATATTACGTAGGTTTGCGATAAAGGGAAAAATTGTATTAACGAGATTAGTTCGATGTTAAACCGGTATTGGTCAACTTCCAGGAAATGCAAATAATTCAACTTGTAATACGATCTTAAGGAAATAGAAATTAGGGTATATAGCGACGAACAGAGATATTAGTACGGACAATACAGAACTGTGTATAAATAATGAAAAACTATTATCTCGTTTTTAGAACGTTTCTAAATGAAATATTTTACCAACTTCTTATCTTACTTGAATGTCTTGAGTAATAATACGGTTATTAGAAACAGTAGAATGTACATTGGTAACTATTTGTACCGAAGAAAGAATGTATATTAGTACTTTTATGGTTTTAAATCGTAAATTGTTCAATTAGTTTGCTTTTATATTTTGTGTTATATATGTAACTTTTTTAATTATTTCTTAAACCGTCAAACATCGGATGTATTTTATAAATAATTATCTATCGTACTGCATGTATTATAAGATCATTCTTGAAACTACACGTCATTTTCTAAACGTAATTGTACTATTGTCTTAGTCTTTTTCTCTAATTTAAATCAAAGATGTTTGGCAATGGTTAGATTCGTAACATTGAAAATAAGAATTCTCTTTTAAATCTCATTCTTTTATGTCTCTATATACGATATATTTCCAATATTGACAGTCCAAGGAGTGGTCTGTTCATCGCTATATACTTACATAAAGAAAGAAACAAGAGAATCGATAGCTTCGTATAATACACAAAGAAGTTGTATAATATTTTTCCAATACTTTTTGTTTGCTTTTCCTACGAGGTTCCAACCACTAGCCGTTATCCATTTCTTTGTGAAAATGTTAAAACATTATCATAGCATAAGTTTACTTCGCTTAAGCACTCGAAAAACATACACGTGTGAAGGTGCTTAGGGGTATAAGTGACAAAAAAAATATTAGCTTTAAGAATGTCAGCACCCCGAACAAATTCAGTGATGACGTTCCCAATGAATTATGATTCATCATAATATAGTATCGTAGTTTTAGGGTTGTCTAATTAAATCCGTTTTAAAATGCGAGTATGAGTATCGCATGAATAACCATATTGAAATAAGGGGGTAACCGAGTAACAATGACGATTAATGACAATGATAATAATTAGCCGACTGTAAAATTAACGCTTTATAGGCTAAGCTAACTTGTATAATTTCTTGTTGAGCGTGTTCTGATTTCTTGTCTACACGCGCTTCTTCATCAGTGATCTCAGAGGATGTTTGCGCACCTTCTATTACGTTGCTATGTGTTTAAGCACGAGCTCTCTTTAACCCTTTCGTACCAGTGAGCTCGAGCATCTTAATTACTGTAAGGAAAGGTTTATGCAAATTTGTGATTTCAAAATAATGTAAATTACGATTAAATACGTTCGCCGTTTGTAGGAAGCTTCTCGGACGACTTTAATTCTATCGTTACAAGAATATCGATAGTTTGCAGATTCCTTTAATTGCATCAGCGATCAATGTTTCATATCCACGCTTAATATTATCATCGATCGTATCGCCGGGGAACCGATTTCTGGAAATTTCATGAGATTTGTTAATTTTTTAACTTCGATGAAAGTTAATTCAACCATTTTAATTAAAAGCCCGTTTCGTTAGCAAATTTTCTTTTACGAATTTCGATTATCGAAAAAGGATTGTTCTTTTTTGATGATATTTCAACAAATCGATATTTACCTATCATATTGACGATTTACAAACATTTGCACATTCGCATAAACATATAACAAGTACAAGAGTTTCTTTCTTGCAAGCTTTATATATAATGTGATCTATCGACTAAAATGAAAATGGCATTTATTATCGTGTCAATCCAGTCTAGCGATTTGTTGTAATATTCGATGAATGTTTTATACATATAATTTTCGATGAACAATTAATTTTGTAAGCTGACTAGAGGCAGCGTCTTTAACCAGTACCTACATCTATATAGCGGGTGAAAAATTGTGCGAGGTGACATTAAAATTACGAATGAATAAATAGGAAGAGTGTAAAAGTAGCGACATTGCGCGCATCTAAACTACAATTGGCTTTCTCGAAGGGTACCGTCGACGAGTAAACAATGTAAATAGAAGAAATAGAAAGATGGTAGAGGCGACGCGATGGTCGGAACTTTGAATCGTCAAAGTCCATGATAGATGCCAATTGTAGCGAAGAAGTGACATTAATCACTTATTTTCGAGGTTCTTATTTAAAATTTTTATCAGCTAACATTTTATGCGAACTATTGTAGTTGTTTTTTTTTTTTTTTTTTTTTATATTGAGAGTGTGTAAGCGAAGAAAACGTTCGAATACTACTGTACCTGTTGGATTTTGAAAAAAAAAAAAAAGGATACAAATTCAAAAAGAAACAATCGAAATGTTTATTTGCAAAAAATTATGCTTCTCAAAGACTTTATTTATACGGAACATTTTTTTATAGAAGTAATTTTTGGGTTTTGTATCATTTTAAATATATGTTATGTACGTTTACTGGTATGTTTATTTTTTTCGTTCTAAACAATACGAACTTTCGCAAATTACAGATAGATAACTTTATTCCGTTGAAACGTGTAATAGCAGGTGCTTGTTTAGCTTTTTTAATCGAATGTAGAATTAAATAATGAGTTCTGGAACGACGGACATAATTGTTTTATCGTTTGAAATTTGTATTTATTTCGACTCGAGTTAACTCGTAAACTTTCCAGAATAAGATATGTTACACGATCAGGACGCTAAGCATATGGCTTATTTATACACGTTTTGAGGACGATTTAAGAAAAGTAGAAGAGAACGTAGAATAATTCATCATCGTCATCGAAATAATTGTGACATTATTAGAACAATGTCGTCCGTCCTACAAACTGCCTTGTTCAACTAAATTCGACGTCCCACCGGATAGAAAAAATTGTATAAATCTTCCTTATATCTACAAGTGCCTGGCGCTTTATCTGCGCGTGTTCGACGTGGCAAGTAATAAGTTTGAATTTATTAATGCGAATACAGATTTTTCAAATTTTAAAGAGCGTGAAAGAGCGCGGGAGAAAGATAGAGAACGTCGTAATAAAAAGTGTGAAAGGGAGAGAAAGAGAAAATGCGAGAACGAGTGAGACGTGTAATACCGAATATACATGTATATGAAAACAAAAAAATCTAAGAAACCACGAGAGGTGACCATTTTCTGAGTTTCGTAGTTGGACATCCAACCTTCACGTACAATAAAAATTTACATTTTGCACAATACAACTATTACGTATTCCAATTTCTATATAATATGTATGTAACGTGTTGTGTGAGTTGCATATTATTATATAATATAATGACGCATCTCGTTAGCCCTCTACAATCCAGGTAAGGTTCGAGCAACGAACCTTAGGACAAAGTTTTTTCTTTCCGAGACCACTGTAAATATCTTTGTAACATATACCACTGTGCAATTATCGTTCTAAACATACATATTATAAAATAGGACGATTCTTTCGAATAAATGTTCGTACTATGGGTATTACTATAATTAAGAATAAGACGGTATGTAGAAGGTTTTAAAAATATTCAATTAGATTTTAAAGGTGTGCGCAGTTTCGCTTCACGGCAGTGGAGCTAGAAAAATTGATG
Source organism: Bombus affinis (assembly GCF_024516045.1). Taxonomy (NCBI): domain Eukaryota; kingdom Metazoa; phylum Arthropoda; class Insecta; order Hymenoptera; family Apidae; genus Bombus; species Bombus affinis. The sequence continues at coordinate 10,065,957 of NC_066355.1, read as the reverse complement.
TAATCTTTCCCGAATGCTTCCTCTTGTAGTTTTAACTCTTTAAAGTTTTCTATAAGCGGAGTATACACGGAAGCGTTCAGAAATGACTTTGTACAAAAATTTCAAAACGTTGGCTCGTGAATCCCCAAATACGCGTATGCGTGTATAACAAATTCCTTAATGTATAATATAATGATCATCGTTAAAAGATAGTTCTCCGTCTGGTAAATTTTCGGAGATACATATTTCTAAGTAAAACAGAGAAGTTTAAAGAATAGAAACTCAAGGTCATTTCGGACATACCTTCCGTCGCATAATTTTTAAAGATGACGACTCAACGACGAAGCATTCGTGGTTTTACGATTTTACGTTCGTGCATATATGTACACTCTATATATTTTTATCATGCTGTACTTTTAGACTCGCTAGACAATTTTAGCAATCATTGTTCGGATCTATTTTGTCAGAAACACGAGACGCACGAAATGTACGAAAGTCATAGAGAATTGTAGAGGGTTCGGATACGTGTAATATGAAATAGCTGTATTATGAAATGGATTCTAGCACTAATAAAACAATCTGAAATTAATTTTTTGCACTTGAACTTTCTTGTGTCTTTTTTCTTTTTTGTCATTTTACGGTAGAATAGTCACTGAAAATGGTTACATCTATTTCATTTCGCGGTCATTTTATTGGTTCCGATCAAGTCGTTGCTTCGTATTTAGATTTACAAAATCTGAATTTGGAGTTTTCGGAGAAAAAATGAAAAATAAATATCTTCGTGGTCGTTCATAATTAGAAAGAGTAAGTGTTAAAAAGGTTGTAAATAAAATCAAAATTACGATAGAATGGTCACAAATTGTACATACTCTGCGATGGGGGATGGTCACCTTAGGGATAATGCGCTTGGGACACGAAAAGTTCGTCGTGAAAACATGTCGAAATGCGACTGATAACAATAAGGCGCTTATATTTAGGTGAATAGATATTTGTTAAGGGGCGTGTTGCTAGTTTACTATCAGTTGCACACTGAAAGTATGTACTTAAGTATATCTGTTAAAAAGTTTTATCAAAATGCCGGGAAAAATGTTATTTATTAATTGTAAGATACAAATACGCCGACATCTATATCTATATACACATCCATATACATACGTATAGTATAAAATATATTTATAAGTGTTTAACAGTTAATTTTCAATAGGAATAATGTGCATTGATTTATTAATTATTGTTGTACGATATTACGAATGAAATATTGTGCATTGTTCAATTTCCAGTACATGTATAGTATATTTCTTTTCTTCTTATGGATATACATATATCGTTTATGTAAAAGATACAGTTTTACCTCATTTCATCGATTTACATTTCAATTACTAGATATAATATATATATATATATATATAAACAATTTATAAATAAAAACAAAAAGCCTACGATTCTAAAATCATGTATATGTGAATAAACAAGTAAAAGTATTTAGTATAAAGTAATGATCATACTTTTGTGTTATTCTATTTTTATTATTAATTATTAACTACGAACACTGGATGTAAAAGTAAAATTTGTCGGATAAGGAAACGTTATGTAATAAATAAAATACAAAAAGAAGACAAAAAAACTACAACAATAAAGTTCTTCGACAAAAGAGATCTAATTGTTATGTCCCAGTCCCTCTGTACAATTACTGGAAGCGTCTGAAAAATTCTTCTCTGAAAATATCTAAAATTTTTGTTAATCAAATAAAAATTGAAAATGATGCTGATTCTATTTTTCAATTCATGGGGAATCCATCTCCTTATAAGAGATATTACGAATTGAATGCCGCTTTCAATTGAATGTTTAAAACTGCTATCTATCTGGTATGATGTACATTCATAACCACGTGTTGTGGCAGGACCGTGGTTGTAAGTAACTTGTGACTTTGTGACAGTGATAAATTCTATTTGAGAGTTTTTATGACAACAATAATATTAGCTAGGTGCTAAATTTGATTGGATTATAATCATAAAGTTCGTGTAGATGTATACATTTCACGGTAATGTTAAAAAATAATATTGTATTATCATATTGATAAAACATTACAATATAACCTATAGTTCGCCGGTTACACTGTTTATTTATAGTTTATAAATTATTATTGTAGTATAAATTGCTTTGTTGCTTATAATATGTAAGTTAAACATATGTTATAGTTATTTATCATTATATTTGTATTTCTTTATTGTTGTATATAGACGTGTAATAACAGTATCATACTGAGTTAATCTATTAACTAATCTATTAACATAAGCTAACATTAGGAAAATTCGCTTCTCAAAACAGACTGATTAAAATTTTATGTACTATTTACATAATATCATTTAATAATTATAGATGCTTAAATGTCAGGAACCAGCATCTGCATTTGCAATGTATGCTATGAAACGTAAAAATGCAGAATTATCGTCGAATTCAAAGAGATTAAAGAGAAAACATAGTCTTCCAGAAAAACGAGGAGGTTTAAAAAATAATGCACATTTGAAAACACGAAGAAAGCCAAAACAAGTACCTATGCATAAAAGTGTTCAAGAGATAAACAAGATTCCAAGAACATTAAATAAAATTCAAAATGTAAATGGAAAGGATAATCTAATATCTAAAAAGACTAATTCTTCTGTGCCTTCTAAGAAAAATAAATCAATTCAAAAACCCATACATAAAGAAGATAAAAAAATGGCTATAATTCCTAGTTCAAAGAAAGTTGAATCAAAAAAAAAATTAAGAAATCCTGTTTTAATGATAAATAGCGGTGTTGCAAAAATGAAACAGATTAAACAGAAGCAACAGAAACAAATTAAAAGCAAAAGATTGATAAAAAAGAATACTCGAGAGACTGCTTATGTCAATTGTAACATAACTGAAGAAAATCATGAGAATCCACTAATAACAAGTCGCTCAATGTTTGAATGGTTAATACATCCTATGAAAGTAGAAGACTTTTTTGAGTAAGTTTAAAATAGTTACAAATTATATGTACTTATAATTAATAATAATTAATAAGTTAATGAGTGATATACCATTTCTCTTTCCAGAAATAATTGGGAAAAGACACCAGTCCATGTAAAGAGAAATTTTCATAAGTATTATAAATTGCTTATGTCCACTCCAATGTTGGATAAAATATTAAGGGAATCTTATATTTTATTTACGAAAAATATTGATATTACCTCGTATGAAAATGGTATAAGAGAAACGCATAATCCTGTTGGCCGTGCAATTCCAAGCGTTGTTTGGGACTATTATATGAATGGATGTTCTGTTAGAATGTTAAATCCACAAACATACATACCAAAGTTACATTCCTTAAATGGTACTGTTTATGAAGAGAATATTTATAACATAAAAATTTTTTTATATAAAAATATGGAAAAACACAACTTCTTAGTTCTATAATGAAAGATATTTATTACTTTTCAGCCACGTTACAGGAATTTTTTGGCTGCTTTGTTGGTGCAAATTCCTATTTAACACCCCCTAATAGTCAAGGTTTTGCTCCACATTATGATGATATTGAAGCCTTTATATTACAGATTGAAGGTAAAAAAAGATGGAGATTGTACAAACCACGGAATGAAAATGAATACTTGCCAAGGTATTCCTCGAAGAATTTCTCAGAATCTGAGATTGGTGAACCTATATTAGATACAGTTGTAAATGCAGGAGATTTGTTATATTTTCCACGAGGAACAATTCATCAAGGTGAAACTATTGACGATACACATAGTCTCCATATTACATTAAGTGTTTACCAAAAAAACAGTTGGGGTGACTTTTTGGAGAAGTTACTTCCAAATGCATTAACAACTGCTATAGAATCAGATAGTGAATTTCGAAAGGGATTACCTATTGATTACCTAAGACAATGTGGATTTGCATATTCTGATATTCAGAACAGTGCCAAGGACGAATTCAAGGAAAGAATAAAACATTTATTTAATAAATTAATAGAATATATTGACATAGATAAAGCTGCAGATTTAATGGCAAAAAATCATATTCATGACTGTTTACCACCTGTTATTTCTGAAAATGAACAGGAATGCTCTGCTGTTCAAGATGGTGAAAAGATGATTGAAAATGGAATTGTTGAAAACAGGGTAGAGATAGAACCTGATACTAGAATTCGATTATTAAGGTCTCATTGTATAAGGTAATTTGAGATATTCCCTAATTTTTTAGAGTTATAACTTGCTAATTGTTTGTAAGTTTAATATTAGAAAATGTTGATTGATTTTGCACAATTTGTTATTTAAAAATCATACAATTATGACGTTAAATTTCGAAAATTTATACTGAAACAACTATTATTCAAAAGTTTTATTTCTTATTAATAGGTTAATTAAAGAGGATGAGACATTTAGGATATATTATACGAGTGAAAATTCTAAAGAATATCACGAGTATGAACCACAATTTTTAGAAGTTGGTGAAGAATTTGTACCTGCTATTCGTGATATGATATTGCGATATCCTGACTTTATACGCGTAGAAGATTTACCAATTGATAGTGAAGATAATAAGGTAAACAAAAAACTACAGAAATCATTTCAAAGTAGCATCATAATACAGTAGAATCTCTCGCATTTTAATTAGTAGAGACAATTATGTTCAAATTTGAAAGGCTCAATTGTACATAGAATGTTTTCTATTATTTCAACAAACAATTTAATATCTTAAATTATTTTTATTTAACAGATACAGATAGTTAAAGATCTTTGGGAAAAATGTCTTCTTGTAACAGAAAATCCATTATGTATTTTGGAATAATCACATATTTTAAATAATATGTATAAAAATTAATAAAAAAATAAATACTAAAACTCAGAGGTTTATAAAAGTATTAGTGCTATCTTAATTTTGACATATGTGTATAAAAAAGGTATGTTTATAGTACAATTTTTTAAATATTTGTGTATTTATACAATATTACAATCATGTAACATAATAATTAAAGTAATCATAACTATTTTTAACGAAAATAGAATTAATATATCGAGTATTTCTTAATTAAAAGAATAACAATATTTGAAGAATTATTGCATGGTATCTAAGGAAAAAATTTGATTATTTATTATTGTAGTATACAGGATGATTTTTTAATTATCTGAAATAAATAATATACTGTTTTGCAGATTAAGATGGATTGTATTAAAAATTACAGTTTTTGTACATTTCAGTTGAAGACAATTGTTACAAATCAATTAATTAGAAAGAAACAAAAGGTGTTGTTTCTCGTATATTTTTGACATAAATTTATATGTTATACAGGATTCTATTAATTATTTCATCGGCCAAAGGTGTTGTACTAGATGTGCTTTTAATTCTCCAATTTGTTATTCCGTTTTGCTTGAGCAATGTGATCTCTTTGTCTTCCAAGTACATACTCAATATACCCAAGGTATCCATCATGATCTAAGTCATCTTCCCTCAGTACTCTGTCTACAAGTTCTTTATAACAGAAATAATTATTACATTTTCAGTATTTCATATCTTAATTTCTATATTTCTATTGCGAAATTTGTTCTAATTCGAATACATAATTGTGGATATACGTACCTACGATCCAAGGTAAATCATCTTCGTAATCCTTAGTTCTGGTATTTTCTCTCGAACTTTCACGTTCAGCATTGGCAAGTCTGTTCTCGTGAAACGTATGTTGAATCGCGTAGAGAATTTCTAATCCGTCCAATTTAGCATTATTGTCGATATCATGAACTCTGAATGAAAATTTAGATATAAAAATAACTTTTGATACTTAAAAAAGAAAGAAAATACGAATAAATTTGCTAGTCAATAAAAATATTTAATTTACGAGAGATAACCGAGCATATTTCTTTCAAGAAATTCTTCACAATAATGACTGATAACGATATTACTAAGATGTGCAAATTATTTACTGTAGCATTGAAAATATAATATATTATTAGTATTACAGACGTACTTGAAGTAATGGAATTCGATTTCTTGTTCAGTCATGTTCGAAAAGTCCAACTGATCCGCCATTGATCCTATGTCTTCTTTTAAGTGGCTGAAATTTTATGCTTATATTTCGAGCTTTCGCAATGGTAAGAACTATATAAAAATTATACAAATATGGATAAGGTAAATAATACTGAAAATGCGCAAAATAATTGACGATAAAAATAATGTTTGTTTGATGAAAAATAATGTTTGTTGATTATTGCAATATTAAATTCTAAAAATGGAAAATTATTAAAAGTTTAAAACTAGAGTAAAGATAAAACAATAACAAAGTGAAACAACGAACACATACTTAAATAAAATTATGATACTCAAGTAAATGAGTTAAGTGTTAACTAACGTAGCATCCTGTAGTAGTTGTGCATCTTGCGTTATTTTAACATCTTTCTGGGGGACGTAATGATGATGAGAGACAGGACTTCGTGGGTGATGAGGTCCACGTAAACCATCACTAATTCCGACGACTAAACCGATCAGAATTGTAGGTATCATTTGTTTGTCTGTAACAGTATAATAAAGAGTTTTCATAATCATTATACATGTTATTTTTATTAAGGCGATTGAGATCCTTACGAGAGGATTATTATCAGTATGTTATACTTTATCAAACAGATTACAATTACAATTATGTACAATGCACTATTTCCTTAAATTGCTAGTATATATGTGTTATGTATTCGACAAAAATGTTAAACAACGCGCGAAAACCGAGGAAATATGTGACACTGCGTGATATTTTTTACAATGGTCGACAACAATAGGACCTGCTGAGACACTCTGATCGTCTATGTTGCCGTGACATTGCACACTGCCACTTGTAGGGGTTGAACACCCCTTGGCTAGCGACAGATGGGCGGTAGAGGGGGTTCTAGTAATTATTATGCGATTACCCACAAGCCCATTGATTTAGATTGGACCCCGGGGGGTACAGCGTACGATGCTCTGGGCCCGTCTTCAAATTTGCTACACATCACTCGTCAGGAACTTTGCGATCAGTTAAACCCCTATGAGACGTGTACACTAAAAGTCTATGCATTCCGCCTTTCTTCTTCTAGTTTAGTCTCCGACAAATAAAGTTTAATGCGGCTAAAATAATATCTCTCTGTTATATTAAATTTATTGTTTCTTTAAGGATTGAATTTATCAAAATGCTCGTTTATAATACTTATGTGTGTTAAAATAATCAGGTTTTATACGAAGATTTATTACGAAAAGTTTTGAAGCGAATGAAATTAATTGAAATTTTTGAAACATCTAAAAATACAGGCGATATCATCGTACCAGTATTATAGTCATTTGTAAAGAGCATCAACAGGAAAGAAAGAGCAAACGAAAGTGTCGTTTTCAGTCATGTTTGCACTCAAACCGAACACTCGAAGATTTGTGTAAAGAACAAACGAAGATAGGTGTTAAAAGACACGCGAGATTGACAGGAAATCCAGGGTACTTAGGAATCAATTTTATATAGGCTTACGGTGGTCGAGTGAAAATGCATATGTTGAGGGGGCCTCAAGGGGCTTTTGATGCAAGTGGACCCCCCTGGGGTATACACCCCAGTTGGAACAGTACACCCTCGATTCCCTCCCCGCGCTTTGGTGTCGAAATCTATAAATAATTTATATCATTTGGTCCATTCACTGAAAGAGCCCATATGTACCTGTGTCGCCTTACAGGGGACCTGTGACCGCTCCAGATTTTTTCCGCAGAATATCGTTCAGATCAAGAACCTCAAATATTCAAATATATTATGTCGCTATACAATGTACTTCGATACAAGTAACATATGCACTATTGGAAAATTCTATCGCATTGTTCAAATATTAAATAAACCGCTCAGAAGTCATACTAATCAAGTCCATAAGCTGAAAAGTAAAGAAAAATGATCTCATTAACGTATATTATTTTTAAAACACGCTCTAAGATTTATGCTTATATACTAATATAATTTTCGTACGATTTTGTTACATCATAATGGTAGAATAATAATACAGAACGTAGTAATTACTTGTCAGTACATAATTTTTACTTGTCATTCATATATGTAATTAAATCGTAACATCTTGTTAAAGACGAGCAAATGTTCGGATACTTTCGAGCGATAATGTATATTTTTAAAAACCCGCCCTCTAGCTTTTAAGATTCAGCATCCGCGACTATCGAAACGTAATCTCGAATCGAAGAAGTAAAAGTCAACCCCTATTTTAGCTCGGATCAGGTTATTCTAACCTAACCTTAATTTGAGACGAGACCAAACGAATATCCTCTTCAATTTAAATCGTATGAATTTAATTTTTAGAACGTGCTTTTTACCTGGATTTACCGTGGTCTATCTATCAGCTATTGGCCTACGAATATAGGTCGATCTTTCGTTCGATTTTTCTCGGTCGATCGTTTCGACAATGTTTTCAACTGGGTTGTCACTTCCGTAAAGCGCGTGACATTTATCGACGTTCTTTATGGAGTTTGCGTATTTGAAGAGTTGCTCGTTACCGTTTTTCCTTAGAGCGGGTTATTTTACTTTTGAACTTTATAGAAAATATCTTTCGGAAACAAGGATCCAATGCATATTAAAAATTGAAGAGTCATTACCCCTGCATGTGCATAGTCCTAACCCTCAAATGGTATCGTTGGAATATGCGCGATTACAATAATGTGGGTTATAAGTTAAGTTCAGTCTACTTTTCTTTTATTTTATGAAGTTCGAATTAAAGTTTCTTTTACACTATGGTAAACTACCTTGTTTCAAAGTCATACAAATTTACACGTTCTATCATTACTCGGTCCTCAGTGGATCAACTCTTTAAGAACTCATTAAATTTTAAGAAAATATGTTAAACTGGAATGCAATAGTTTGTCCTATTTCATCACTTTATTGCACAAATTATTGTCTATAAAATACAATCAACCTTCATCTCGTAGGTAAAAAATTGTTTTGTAATTTTATTTTCTTATTCTTGCTTTTTTATGTATTTTAATATTTTGATTGTAAATCACGTAATTTATTGCCCTTTTATCGCATATTTTATATATTTAAGTGAAAATATATATATGTATATAGTATACATAAGTATGTTGTATTACGTATACAATATATGATACTTAAAATTTAAAAGCTCTTCTAATTTAGATTTCTAATTCAAATTTTTGCATTCGATTAATATATTTACTATACTTTAATTATTTTTCTTTTGTTAGAAGGAAATAATTATTATTTTCACTCTCGAGTTGAAAAAATGAAGCTCTCGGTTGATTTAAGCCGATATTCTTTACCACATAGTCAGTATTAAAAATAAAATACATTTTGAAAAATATTTTCCAACTGTTCATTGTCGATATATTTTACATTGTGTTAGATGCACTTTTGCTGTATAAATTACATTATACTTTGGTTTTCTATGATGGCTCATTTTTTCCTAAAATTGTGAGATGCGGCAAAATCCATCAAGATAAAAAATTGGCTGAAAATGAAGGTATAGACATCTCTTATTCGTTTTTTTTTCTTTTTTAACTAACCGATTATTTCATTAAGTTCCTAATGATAAAATAGCAGAATGCTGATATTTCATTTTCAAACTATTGTCAAGCTAACCTTTAAATATTATGGTTTGTCAATTGTAACGAGTAATTGACTGTTCAGATACTTTCGTGATCCACTGTACGTATATTTGAAAATTTATGTTCAGGTGCAGCGATAGAAAGGTGACCGCGAAGTCAATTCTAAAGATAATTAAAAGTAAATGCCCATAGGATCGATACATAGAAACATGCTTTAACGAATTGCAAGTACAAAGAGACAATTAAAAACAGGAGAATCAAAAACGAGCTATAATATAGACACGTGTGTGTGTATATATATATATATATACACATATACATGTACATGTGTAGTTGAACGACAGTTCAGAAAATAAAGGACCGTGCGTTCGGTTTGCGCCGACGCGGACAAAATAGAGGCAGAAAAGGTGAGCGAAAAAAGGGAGAAAAATGAGAAGATGAACGGAATAGAGAATCGGTGGAATACAGTGGAGAGGATGGAAAAGCGAAAATATGGCTAACGTGTTCAAAGGAAAGGTGGAAGAGCGGGCGGAGGGTGAACGAGCAAAGGAAAATGGAGAGAGGGGAAAACACAGGGTGAGAAAAGTATGCGAAAACAGGGAATAGAGAGGAAAACAGAGAATTAGACGTTACGTGCGCAAGGATCAAAGTTAAAAAGATGAAAAAAGAAAATGGCAAAAAGGGAATGAAATAGAGAGAGAGAGAGTCGGGAGGAAAAAAGGAGAAAGGAAAGAGACGTTCACGAGTTAGGAACAGAGAACGAAGGAGAATAGGTACGGTATACATGTACGAAGAGAGGCAAGGAAAGAGAACGAGAGAGAAATTGCGAGAGGAATGAAGAGGAAAGGGTGCGTTTACGGGTGTGAGTGTATGTATGTTTGTATGTGTGTGAAGAGAGAAGACGAGGGAGAGAGAAGCAAGGTACACGGATGGGTCTCTGGTTGCCATGGTGACCACCGTCGCCTAAAGCTATGCTTTTATTGATTCCAAGCCGCAAACAATGTACAGGAGTGGATGTTTCGCTCTGTTCTCTCTCTATCCGTCTGGATAGTGAGGTATTAACGTACCCCGAAATACCGATACCCATGGGCACGTGCCCCAGAAAAGCAGGGTCACACGAAGAGTCCTTCGATTAATTTGCAGAGAACAGTAACTGCGTGTATCTTCTCGTTCGGCTTGTACGTTTTAAGTCCTATCTATACGCGTACGAATAATCACGACGTTTTTGTTAGAAAAACGCTACGAGAATATCGCTACGGAGGAACGGTTCTTTAAAACGAGGACCGACAATCTGTCGCGTAGGACTGTTTGCTCGTGGTACACCGAAAAACCAAATCTTTTCTCTTTATCCACCTCGTAACCGCCTATTCAAAATCGAATCAATAACAACGAGTGGATCAACCGATGCGAAAGTCAGATCGCGATTCAGTTTTCTACCCGATTACAACGAACAGGACCTCCTATCGCGATATCTAGATGAACGGTATACCGCCTAGGGAATGCGTTCCGTCTGTGTGACGAGCCTCTGTCTCCTCTACAACTTGCAAAACATTGCGTAAAGGAGTATCTATTTGTCAATATTTTATTCTTCATTTTCATTGTCACATTTTGCGTAATTAGATTATTTAAGGTAACACGTTTAAGATAAATTTTAGTATAAAACGTGTACTAGTAGTTTATACTAATTTTACTTTTGTCATATAACGATAAAATTTCATTATTTAACGATCAAAACTAGTTTAATCAAGATTAAACTGATTCGATCGTTGTCGTCGAAGCGTAATTTCGCGTATTTTCAAAACACGATGTAAACGTAATTCCAAATTTCCTCGATAGAATATCTTCAAGTATTTACGTCGCATTTTTTTAGAATTCACGTGCTAGAAATATTCGGTAGAAACTTAGGGATTAAGTTTCCATGTTTCTTCATAACTTTCCAGATTACTTCCGCGAATGATTTGAAAGCCGCTTGGAACGTGCTTGCTAGTTTAAACGTAATACTATTTAAAGCTTAATTAAATGTCAGGACGAAGTTAATTAAAGATTTAAAAAGTCGTTCAGAAGGTATCTACTCCCATTGACTACATAAATATTAAGTTGTACTTCAACTTCTAATGAATTTCCATTTTTTGCTTTGTTACGCATCAACACTTTATTTAAATTCAAACTGCTCGTTATCTGAAATTTCCTCTAGAGAATAACATTTTGTTTGTAATAATTGCATCAGTTTAAAATATATAAAACGCTTTGAAAATGGATATACTATAATTTCCTTGTAATTCGTCCAGCTGACTTTAATTATAAAGCTACGATTAATGGGAAAGTACTTACCGTACTATTTTATTCAGGTCGTTTGAAAGTAATTTCGTGACAAATTTAACGTGTCATTACTTTTCATTTCAGTTTTGCCCATTTTCGATCCATTAAGATTCGATTTGCAACATCATTTTTAATTTTATACATTATGTCATTAGTTAATTACAATTACGAAATAAAACGATAAAAAGCTATTAATTATCTGATTTAAAGAAGTCCTTTCTCTTTAAATATCAAATTTCGAGCGTCGTTCGAAATAGTCCTGATTTGACGTCTGATACTTACGAAACCCTGTTCTAATATTTATGAGAACGAATACACGTACTTAAATCAACCAAATTGAGTTAGAGAGGTCTCACAACTTTTCTACGTTCTAAAAATATATCTTTCCTTTGTTTCTATAAATTATCTATTTTATTATAGAACGTATTCGTCCCGTTACTTTTCACGTCCGCGGTCAAATACTCGTTTTAATCTATTTCATCTTTCAGTTCACTGAGAACACAACGGAGGGCGGAAGAGGAGATAAAGAAAGAAAAAGGGGAAGAGTACGAGAGAAAGAGAGAGAGAGAGAGAGAGAGAAAGAGAGGTTCTCCTCTTCCCGCCATAGAGGAAGAGAGAGAGGTAAGCTGTTCAGCCGTGTATTTTCGATAATTATTCGACAGTCGATTTGCGTGCGGATGCAGCGTTGGGTGATACGCGGAATAGAGGGTGGTTGCAGAGGGTGGCAGCGGCATGGGGTGCGGGCGGCGACGCGGGAGGGGGGCAGAGGATTTCGAGAGTCGCGTTCAACCATCCGGAAGCTATGAATATATTATTTGACGGGCAGTTTCGGTAGTCTCCGATCGGATGGAGCATCGATCATGGCTGGCGCATCCCTTTGGGCCATTTTCATGCGTCAGAATGCGACACACCTCGATCGAGCGGCTGCCGCGAAATGAAAAAAAAAATACTGCTGTTAACTGGCGAAATACTTGTATGAAAAGCGCGTGACCTGGATTTCTGTTCGGGAAAAAAAGACACGCAGAGTTGTAGGATTTGCTTGTGGCGGCCGAGCAAAGTTTCGACGCCCGGGTCAACAGGTAGGGCCAATGCACCCTGCTTTTCAACCAGGTCCCCGTAAATAATTGCCCGACATATTATCGTACGAACAATACGCGAGACAATGGATCGTATCAAGTGGATCGTATATTACGGTTTACGAGAAAATCATTTTCTAAGGACGATGTTCTGTATTTATAAAACGCTCGATCTTCCTCTAAGCTTCAAATTCAATGTTAATCGAGACAGCTACGAGAATTTCTTTCTCGTCCTGCCAGTTCGATAGAGTGGTGTCATTAGACTCTGTCACCATTTTCGGTCGTTGTAAAATTATTTAAAGCGAAAGAGTATAAACAGATTAAGTTACTCTTTTCCAATTGGAATCAGTTTCGCCGTGGAAGATGCGACGGACAAGTATGCCACGGAATAGTGGGATAATCAGGAAGAACGATCGATTAAATAACAGCGTAAATTAATCTATTTTTATATGTACAGATCCGACGTTACTTTCTCGTCGATCCGATATTAAAATTCACATACTGGAGAGGTTCTGCCGTGTTAATTTTGTTTGTAAACGTACGATTTATTTTCGTATCGCAAGTTCACTCAGCGTTCCATTTTTCTCGTCATTAAATGCACGTAAGAGGTGGAAGGCGGAGAAAGAGCGCAATATATTCTATGAAGGCCCGTTCTCTTCCTTTTTCTCTTTTCGTTCTTCTTCGACTCGATTCACGGGCCACTTCTTCGTCCAGCTTGTTGCATCGAGCTAAGTGCAAAATTATTTTAAAAACATTTTCTTAACCACGTTATCCTGAAAGCTGACCCCATCCACCCCGCGTGCGTACGTAAAAAGAGGGATGCGTGTTGGGCGAAAGGAATTGGTAATGCCGCATCGCGGTTTTTCGACTCGCCGCGGTTTCTGCGCTCCTTCCGTATTTTTTATCCTCACGAACGCAGACCTCTGGTTGTTGTATACGAACGACAAACCACCGGGTCTCAAAATAATCTTTCGAAGGATAACCACCAATCTTCGGGAAAGTTCAGCCGAACGACGTTTATAATCATCTAGCGAAGGGATAAGTAACCCTAGGGTAAAGCGTGTTAATCTTCTTGTGGCTTGGTGTTGTAAAGTTCGAAGACGCAAAAATATTGAAAAATTCCGTCGATACGAGAATCGCAAGAATTGTGAATTAAACAACCGAAAAGAACGTCCAAGTTTCCCATTATACGTTTAACAGTTTCTAATTAGCGAACTTTTACAGTATGATACGATTATAATATTATACAAAGCTAGCCCGGTGAACGTTCGAGCGAGAAAATTGATGCTCGGAAGTTACCAGTCTCCAACTTGCCCGATGAAGTAATATTTTTGAAAAAATTCGAGTTAACATATCGCGTTTCGTGTAATCCATCGATATTTTACGTTTCGTTTGCGTTTATATCGTTACGTTTCGAACGGTAGCGTATTATAAAAGAAGCAAGAAATGCTTTTTACGGTTTAGCGTCTGGAGGACGCGATAAATTTGTTTGACATTTTCCTTCCATATCTCTCGTCTTCTCTACGACTGCTTTTTCGAGAAAAAAGCTCTCGAACAAGTTCAACGTTTTCTACGTAACGCTGACTAGAAACTCTTGGCCGAAGCAACGAGAGGTTCAAAATAAAAGAAAAGAGCGACGTAAAAAGCATCGGAGTGGTAGGGGTTTCAGAGAGAGGATGGTTTAAAAGTACGTGGAATGGAAAAGGTGTGTAAAGGATGTACACGAGTACCGCTGGAAAATATAAAGCTGCGTAGACAAGAGCGTATCGAAATCAGTTTGTTGCTTAACGACAAAAATTTCATTGTCCTACAAACAAACGATTAATACCTTGTTATTACCTGCGTGCGATGTAAATGGTAATGAGAAAACCAAATTGCCGACATCGATCAAAGTTTGGAAGATAGAAGGTAAGCTGTGTTTTTTCCAAGTTGGTCGCACGGCATCGTGCAAGAAGAACGTTTAAAAAATTTAACGAGATAGAAAAAAGTTGGAAAAATGGATTTCGAGATTATAGGAAAACAATATGATAAATCAAATATCGTGTTTTTAAATCGTCAAGAGTTTCTTTTACGCGTTTTAACGGATATGCTATCAGAACGAAAGTGTTTTATGCGTGTACATACATTACTTAATATCAGTTTCATCCATAAGGTCGATCAAAATATCTTCATCGAATACTTAATTACTTTGATATCGCTATCTTGTAGATGGCTTGCTCTAACAGCCATGTATATTATATACAAGGAAGACTTATGATGGGGTTCCAATTTGCCGCGGGGCGCCGTCAGGCTGCGTTTAACAACTTTTTAATGGAGGCTTGGCGACCATCTCCCCGCCGCCAACGTTGAAACATTAATTCTAACGGGTGTCGTCTTAAAAATAACTTACATCTTCCCCTATCTTTTTTGGCCATGGAATTTTTAATATCTCAGAACTTAATATTTCTTATAGAAATTTCAATCGTAACGCGTTGCTAATTCCCTTGAAACATTTCGTATATTTTTCCCTGTTACGCGTATTCTACGGAGTTGTTACCTAAATTTCCCACAGATACACAAGCTTTCGCACAATTCGCCCTTACGTTAAACGAACTTACGGATGCGAATCACCCGTTTCTCGAGAATCGAACATCGATCATATTATCTATATACGCAACGAGATAGAAAGATTTACGGAAAAACGTAGCCGATCGCTTTGTCTCTGGAGAGGCTCGATTATCGAAAGCAAAATATTTCAAGTCGATTAAAGATCGTCTCCTGCGGCCTTCGAATTGACTTTATTTTATTCGAAATCGAAAGAGCGTTTCTCGCCTAGACAACAGCTATTTCATTTACAATCCTAGGAATCATAGCTGGCCATGGTTCGCCGCTTCTAACGAACCAATCGATTTTTCACGCACGTACGCACGCACGCACGCACGCACGCACGCATGTACAATGTACATACGTACTCACGCAAGCAACCAGCCAGGCAGGCAGGCAAGCTGGTAGGCACAGACACGCGGAGGCACACATTCGGGCCGAGCCATTGCTCCAAGCTCTCGCAGAGTCAAACCCCGAACCCACCCCCGCATCCACGACAATTCTCCACCCCTGATAAGCGTCCACCATCTCTCCTGCCTCGTCCCTATCGAGCCACCCCTTTGCTATCCAGCAAATCCAGACCTGGCTACCGGAGTTTCGGAGCCCTGGCCCTCGATCCTCTGCTTCCCTCCCTCCTTGGATCTTTAGCATATCGCCTGGTTTCCACGATGTAACTCGATGGAAGCGAACAAATTCTATTTTCAACGATATCCTCTCGGTATGTTGTGCACGAGCCGCGCGAGAGGAGAATTCGAATGCGGTTTTAATGATATGTGAATAAAATTATATATATATTATGTATATATATATATATATGTATAACACATGTGTCTATGCGTATGTATGCATGTATATGTTTAAATATATGCATAGAATGTGTTGCGAATAATGCAGGTTATATAATAACATTTCGACAAATTGATTTACGTACTGCGTATTATATTTTATTGCATGCTTGTAAAATCGAATAACGAATATAATCAACGGGAAAGTTAAAGCATTCCCGTGCTGTCCTTTAAAGGTCTAATTGAAAGTTGGTTGTGAAACGGTTTTTGGAAGTCGTTATTAAGGGAATTATAAAACAATCGTAGGCGTTACTCGATACAGGATAATATTTGCAAACTAAGGACGAGAGTTACAAGAGTCGTAGTTTGAAATTGTACTAAGTAAATTAGGAAATAAATAAGCAAATTGTGTATATCTGTGACACTACAATTCTGCAAATTTAATTACGCGATTAATCTTATAAAAAGAATTCAGCGAGGAACGTGTTTTCCGAATCTGTATGTTTTTAGTCATAAAATGATATCAGAGGGAAAAAAGAAGATGCAAGAAATGGTATACTCTAAGAATTTAAACTCGTCATCTTGGTGGGTCTGATGATGTCTCTCTGCTATTAATCGGATTCGAAGTAAACGAGGATAATACGGGCGCGTATGTGAATTTAACGCGCGCTATTTATACGATCTACGAAATTCTTTACAGTTTTGTATACGTTGTAACGGCGAACGTTTCATTTATCAAAGAATAATTAACTTATATTCTTTTCAAACGATATCAAGCTTTAATGTGTTTCACAAATATCAAGAGATTCGAAATAAACGCGAAAACTCTTTAACAAAAAAAGAAGAAAGGAAAGGACGATTATTCTAACGCTATTAAAAACTTTCTTTTAACTCACGTTTCTAGTTAAAAGGTTAAGGAGAGTTTCATAGCATATTCAAGTATTACCAAGATACTTTTTTATCTTAAATCGAGCGACGAAACGGCCGAGAAACAACCGTAGCGGAAAAATTATTTCGTCGAATGGGAAAATTTCCACTAGCTCTGCAGTGGGATCGCGAAAGCAGTTGATCTCTTATAGGAGCCTCCTATGAATATTTTATGCGCGTTATACGAAGCATTCTGAATTAACACTGTAGTAGAGCACAGCCATTATCCTTGGATTCATAAAATTTGCCACTGAGAATGCACGTAGACGGTGCAATTATTTAAATAGTCATTAATACGTTACATTACAAATACAAATAAACGTCGATATTCGGTGCGACCATACTTAATGCTTATCATACGCTTAAGATGAATATTTATATCGCGCACTAACTTTCTACTAAATATATGTTTGCAATTGAAGATCCTGCAATTTCTATATACATTTTGCGGCTGTTTTCAAATCTGACCAATATAATCACGACATCCGTGTCTTATTACAGAGATAGCGAAATTTAAAAATGTTTTATATAACACATACAATATGGACATAAAAAGTTTTCCATGGTAAGTGTTCAAATACTTTCGCGAGCCAGTGTACATATATAGATTCAGCCCTGAGCGAACTCTCTTTCCTTCGGTTTCTCTCTCTCTCTCTCTCTCTCTCTCTCTCTCTCTTTTTCTCTCTTTCCCGTATCGTTGCGCGCCCCTCGTTCTCCTGGTCCAACCTTTCTAGTCACCCTCTACCCACCCTTCGCCGCGTTCTCCACCTAACCTAGCGCAGCATCCGCGTTCTGGAGCTGCTCTCGCAGCTCTCGTAATCGCATTTGACGTCGCTACGTTTTTGTTTCAGAGCTGTACGTGACGCTTCCGCCCATGAGGGCTCTTGGCAAAACACGCGAGCGAGGAAAAAAGAAAATGGGGAAGAGAGAAAGGGGAACCGAAGGCGGAGAACGACGATGGCGAAGAGGGTTGCAGGGAAGAAAACTAGAAGCGGGAACGGTGTTGAGGATCGAGAGATCGAATCGCTGTTTCCTTGGGAGATCGGCTTCCACGGGATGTGACCTCTCTTCGACTCGTTCGAGAATTCTTTCCGACGCTCCTCCAAGATTTTTTTCCCATATTCTTTCCTTTTTCTTCTCGGAATACGCTTCGACCTCCGTTTTTCCGTTAGATCGCGCATCGCTTCATCGAATTCCTGCTTCTTGCCTCGTGTTTTTCAGTAAAATGACTTTAGAGTAAAACGTAGAACAGAACTAAACGGGAATAAGAATCGAATGTTATTTACTTTTGCTGCATGGGCCAGAAAGTTCAACCTTCGTTTATTTCAGATAAAGTACGAACACAGACCCTGGGAAACTATGGCAAGTCCATTTTTCTTGATTTCCTGATTTCTATGTTATTTCATGTAAGCTGCAACCAAGAGAACGTCGATTATTCGACGCGACGCGGACCGGCTCTATCACGGATAATCGAAAATTCGGATAATATGGAAAGGTCTAATTAAGATTTATAAATCGTATGGTAAAATCGTAAGGAAGAGTTTAATAACGCAATGTCGTACACGCATTTAGGTTTAATTCGCTATTTAATCGGTTGAAAGTTTGATTAACTGCTTTCACAATACTCTTCGTATTAAAATTTCGAAAAAATTAAGTTACGGTGAAGTTTAAAGCACCTCGGATAATACGGAACTTCGGTTGAACGGGACTCGAAAAACCGAGACTCCAGCGTATTTTAATACGAAATAGTTAACCGATATTGCTATTGCCAGATATCCTTTTTATCCGTTAAAATAGGAGCCAACAAAAAGAAGACGAGAAAAATGCATAATCGTCCAGAGATTTATTATCTTTTATTTATCTTTCTATAACAAAACGCAATCTGCATTTCACTCGAATCTGTTTTAATGTATTGACATTGTTTGGTGCAAACTTGACAATCTAATGCTATATGTAACTAATGCGTAATTTGGAATTACCGTGTTCCTCTTTGTGCAGAACGTACTTTGATTGGACAATATTTTGTGTTGATCAATGGGAACCAAAATATCGATAATACACTGATTATATTTTTGGCAATGGTACGTGCGGCACTTTAACACTTAAGGGAACGTTTAAATTGAACAAAAGTGCCTATTATTATCGAAAAGTCAGAGAGATATGGAGAGAAAGAGAGAGAGAGAGAGAGAGTTAAGCGGCACGTGCTTGCTAATTTGTTCCCCGCACGTGTCACCGATAAAACCGCGTCAAAATATTGCTGGCAATTTGAATAGGCCAATTATGAAGATAGAGCCGAAAATACGCCCATCTTTTTAAAAAGAGAAAGATTATTCGCACAGACATCGCTTTAGTTTTAATTCACAGTATTACGCGGCTGCGTTATAAATAAAAGAAGGTCTGTATACTGTGTGAAAAATCCTTGATTTAATCATCTATTAACTAGTTACTTATTTGTATAAATTATTGGAATCTATTACTTTTAGGCACAAGAGACCAGAGAGAGGAAGAAAAGAAGTAAAAATGAAAAGAGAAGTTCGGTGAAGAAGCAAAGAAATGTATTTAGAAGCTTATAGATATCGATGTTGATTCTTTTAATATTCTCAAAGACGTTTCTTGTAAATTCGCGATATTCGGCAATGCCGATGTTTTTAGCACTTGGGTTACGGATCACTTCAAGTGCAAATGAGTCGCTCCATCGAACGAAGCAAAAAGCGAAAGTTTATGCACGATGTTTGAGCGCCTTTGACGAACATTCGTCTAAACGGAGACGACACGTACGATCCCAGAAGAGGTACTGCGTGTAGATCAAAGCCAGTGAATTTTCGATGCACCGACCGAGGGTGCAGGGGCATTCTGAAAAGGGGGTGCACACCATATCGACAGGGCGTGGTCGAAATCTGTCACACTAGCCGCGAACAAACCTGATGCCTTGTCAGCAATAGTATAGAATTTCTTCCGATTACTACGCTTTTCTCCCGGTGTAAATTCGAAATTTCTCGAACGATCGTCGAACACGGTGTAACGAAAGGTAATCACGCCTTAAGATATAATAATAATCCACGAAAATTGACGAGAAGGATAAAACTGTTTTATTTCTTTTTCATTAAGAGAAAATTCTAACGAGGTTTCTAGCAATTAATTTTAGAAGAGATTATGCTATCGTAGCAGTGGTAGTTCGTTCGTTTCAACTTATTAGCCTAGAAAGTGGACTTGGTTACGTAAATTACGATATATTACATCGTCTTATACGTTATCCTTATCCCGTATTGTCGTCGAATCTGCCTTACATGATTATCTCTTTGGTCTCTATTCTGGAGCCGTCGAGATTATTCTATTGTTTAATCAAATACATTACAAATGTTAGTATTTAAATATCAAGCAGCTCTCATCCAGCGATGAACATATTTTCGATGCAATAAACGACATAGACTTTTAAAACGAACATATTTACGAACTCGTGTTTATGCGTCATATGAGAAAATGAGTGGGTGGTTCTCCCATATGGGCAACGGATGATTATCGCTCGAACCGAGACACAATTTTTATCAACGATCGATGATACATTATAACGTCAAAAGAATGTCGTATTTTTGAACCGTGACCTTTCTTACTCTCTTTTTTAAATCCAGTTCTTCTTTCATTTAAGGTACGATAGAATTCCAATTTTGGAATGTTACGCGTGTCTCTTTAATACGAGCACTCATACTAATTAATAATTAATATATCATAGCATTGCGTTAAACTAGCTCGTAAAATATGAACACCCACTAAAATCGCATAAATATGCGGACGTTTCAGTTTGGATTATTAGTCTTTCTTTTTCTTCTTTTTTCTGGTCAAAAACAAGTAAGTGGTCATGTATTTTTAAGCATAACACGATGGTCTACGTAGAAATAGTTAGCATACTATTTATGAAATTGTATTCGAATTCCAGGTGGACTTCTATGTAACTTCAAACCACTGTTTGTACATAGTCGCCGTTTCACCGATTTAATTTGCAAGGGGTAGACCGCTTAGATTAGATCAGATCTTACGGATTGGAAAGCCGACTTTACGGTCTACATGGACCATATGCAGTTTCTGCTTCATAAGGGTGATCCGACTACCCTACTTAATCGATAAGATACGAAAGCAACGATAAACTCGCTTGTCTTTCCATGATACTGTTCTACAAGGGAATTATCATTTTCTATCGAATATTATAGGGAATAAGAAACCAGTGGTGCTATGCGAGTGATAAAAAGATGTTTATCATCGTTTAATCAATTAT
Source organism: Bombus affinis (assembly GCF_024516045.1). Lineage (NCBI taxonomy): Eukaryota > Metazoa > Arthropoda > Insecta > Hymenoptera > Apidae > Bombus > Bombus affinis. Next base: position 10,044,436 of record NC_066355.1, on the reverse strand, counting down.
AATATCCAAATAACAAGATTAAAAAAAAAGAAATTTCTTTAAATAGAATTAATTGATGCGGCTAAATCACACTCTTGCGCGAAAAACAGAAAATACGTTTTTCTCTTACGTTCTTCGTGCTGTACGCGTGGTTATTTTACTCGTGCGGCAGAAACGAAAAACGTGAAATATCGTCAACGTAAAAATGTAAGACAGCGGTTATTGAAACAAACTTTGTTCGACTCATGGGAACGTTAACGGAGATCATAAGCGTGGCAAGCAGGTCTGAATGAATAATTATCGATAGAATAAGCGAAACCTCAATGGGGACAATTCTGGTCTCGAATTGGCCGACTTTTCACTCTGTCCACCCGTAAGTTTTTGCGACTATTGTCGACGAAATTGCAGCCTTGAAAAACGGCGACACGCGCGATGGGCGTTCTGTTTTCAAAGTGCGATTCAAAGAGACGAAATTGCCGGCCTTCAGCGTGATACTTCGTCTTTTGTACGACGTTGACAAAACGTACGCTTTTATCGACGTTGCACATTTCAGACATTCGATGCATGTCGACGAGTTTTCCTGAAAATTTTCCATCGTCGAACGGAATTGTAGGCGGTAAAACAAAGCATGGGAAGTTGCGGCCAAAATATTCAATATAACTATGTAACTGAATTATGTTACGCTGATGCGATACACGGTTAGTGTACACAGCAGCTCTATTAAATAGAACGAAACATTATTGTACCGTGAATGTATAGGAATGCTTTTTTCCTCCCGCGATAATTTTCCGTCGTTAGATATTTATTTTAATCGATATACCCCGACCGTGACGAATCGACACGTTTTATTCGCAAATTATCGAAAAGGTGGATACCGTTTGAAAATCATACGAGAGAAACGTAGCAAGTCTATATTTGTTAGTAATTCTCTGATTTTTCCAGTATCCACGTTACGCTTATTAAGGTTGGGCAAAGTTTCTTAATATATTGAAACATTTGCCACAGTTAGTAGAAATAAAAATATTATTTATTTAGCGCATACGGGTACAGCGTCAATGAAATTTTACCATGTTTTATATAATACGATATATACGATAAATGTTTTCTACAGCCAGTACGTTCAAGTACTTTGGCGTGGTACTGTACGTTTACCGAAACTTCCGTTCAAAATTATAATTACATTATTGACGAAGCATAACTTTTCAGATAAACAGATATTTGTCCTGTATCTCTCGCCTCTCTTTTTTCGAAGACAGCAAGGATGATCGTGAAAGGAAGGATGACCTAAATATGGGCAACACGAGTAACGAACTGATTCTTGCTATCGCGACGAAAACGATGACCAACTTTTTTCCGTGAGTTCGAGCAACTTTGAAGACGCTGAAGCTCTCGAAACTTTACGTTCCTCCTTTATAGCAACCCTCCTCATACTCTCTGGTTACATGCTTGTTCGAACTCACCCTTGGGCGAGAGAATCCTGGCGCCTCGTTTTGAGGGAGGGTCGAACGAAGAGGGCGTCAAGGAGACGAGTCTAAGGGTTCCGCGAGGATTCGTCGAAAAAGGAGAATCTACTTCCGACGTAGATGCGTCTGAGAACGTGGATCGTTCCGGATTACGCCGAAGGTATCGGTGTTTGGTAATGAGTAAAAATCTACCGCGTGTCTACGTTCGAAAATAAGAGAACCTCGCGGAGAAGCAACTCCTTATACGCGTGCCGGAAAGCAAGAACACGAAGTATAAGTTTCGAACGAAAGAAACGAAATCATCGACGCGAGCAAATATCGATATTCAAAGAGGAAACCATAGAAAGAGTATAAAGGATAAATAAAGAAATCGCTCGGAAGAAATTTGATATTCGGCGAAAGAACGATATTAAAACATCGGACATGGATTTAACGTTACAACGAAATAATGAAAATTGAGGTTGAAAAAATTTATTTGACGACGTAGGAAGAAGGGAAAAAAATTGAACGAGAGAGCAGACGAAAAGAAACGAAGTAAAACTTCGCATGTACGGTACGCGGGTTTCGAGAGAGGATGGAGACTCGTTCATGGAATTACAAATCATCGAAAAGCTGTGCGCAAAACACAAAGACAGGGATGGAAATTCGTTGAAAAACCTATTCTATTCGTTACAAGCTCGTGTCGAACTCAGCTCGTAGGCAAACGACTCACGCGGCCGTGAAACGAAGAGTTTCTCGACTCGCACACGTACTAGTTGGGTCAGCCGTATGCGTGTACGTTACGATCAAATACCGAAAACGGGGGGGCGGGGGGTGGGGGAGGTGGAGGAGGAAAGAATTAAAAAAGCTATCTGCCACGGGATAATAAAAAGGAAGACGGGTCTGCGAATGCAAAGAAGGAAAAAGGAGGTAGGGTGAAAGAGAGTGGCAAAGGGAGGCTAAGGGTTGGTAAGAGGGTGTGGAGAAAGAGGCAAGAGAAAAAAGGAGAAGCAGAGAAGACGACGAAGTCGAGGAGGAGGCAGAGAACGATGAGAACGATGAGGAGGACTAGGACGAGGACGAGGACGAGGCGGAGAGAGAAACGCGAATGCGAACGCGAACGGTCTACTGGTAGAAAGGGACGTCCCACGCGGACAGGCAGTAGTGGTAACGCACATATTGGCCAGACGTTTGTGTGAGTCGTTGGAAAAGCTAGATGGCGAGGTGGAAAGAAAATCGCTCGCAGGCTATTTTCCGGAGGAATTTTTATTGGTAGATCCGCCATGTTGAGGGTGAAGTAGGGGTAGACGAAGCAGCGGAGAACATGCCAGGATTGGTGGTTGTCCGGGTAACGCATCGTTCGAGCATCCAATAGGGTAAAGCGAGGAGAACCTCGTGCTTTCGTTGCCCGACCGAGCACGGGGGTGAAAGGGAGCGCTGGTTACAGGCAACAACCCCCTACCATGGAAGCAGCCCCTCTAAACGTTCTCTGTCCCCCCGCAGAGTCACCGGGATAACTGCATTTCGTGGACAGAATCCCACAAGAACTCACGGCGAGCGGTCGCCCCTCTAACACGGCCGACTCTCCTATCGTTTCGGCTTTTTCCTCCACGTAACGCGTTACGTACCACGGTACGAAGGAAGGGCGCGAGTCATCCTGGACGCTTCCACCTCGTCCTCGTCCTCGTGCTCGTATCCGTACTCGTTTTCGTCTTCATCTTCGTCCTTACCTTCGTCTTTGCCCGCGTCCACTCTTCGTCCGTATCCTCGCGACGCTCCACGAATCTCGTTCCCCGCGCGGTTTCCATCGGGCGCGCGCCATTTCTCCGCAATTATTTCGATATTTCAATTTTCAAGGGCATACCCTGCTGCCTTCGTGATACTTACCCCTCCCCCTTCTTCTGCCCTCCAATTCTAACCCACCTAATTGCATCGACGAGATAATAAGATTTGAATTTCGAATCGAGGCCACGGTAGCGGTAACGTCCGCTTCTCGTTAAACAGCCGCGCTCTCCTCTCTCTCTCTCTCTTCCTCTCTCTCTCTCTCTCTCTCTCTCTCCTTCGCCTTCTTCCTTCTTCTTCCTCTTCTTTTTCCTAGCTCGACATCCAACATCCACGTGCGTCTCTCGGCCAAACGAAACGTTTCTTTTCTCCTTTCTCCTCGCTTTCTTTCCCTTTTGTCTCTCGTTCGTCGGGTCGACCGCAACGTCGCTGGATTCTCCGAGAACATCGTTGGGATTCAACGCTACGACGCTTCTCCGTGAACATTGGCGCACCCGGACCCAAACTTGGATCAATCGGATCGTCAAAAGCAGCCTACCAGGATTTAAGATCGATAAGAGTACGCTGTCGCTCGCGATCGCGAAAGGACAATATCGCCATCTCTACAGCTATCGCAAGTTACTAACTGGCAGGAAGACTACGGAGGATAGTGATCTTGTATTTGCAAGACCAACGCTCCGACGAATACGTAAATATCAGGATAGAGTTTCAAACGTGAAATTAGTGTACTTCTGGATGATTTCGCAAACCGAGCGAGGATCCCAATTACTCTTACACGCTACAACCTTGGGGATAAAAAACTGTGAAAATCGTTGGGTAAACGATTGCTGGAATTGGAAGGATTCACGATCGAAACGAGATTAGTTTCTGAAAAGTGTCGCCGATATTGTGTTAAAGAAGTGAAACTCTGGAATATGTGTGAACGGAAATAACTGTTTCTAAAATTACCAAAATTACCAAGATTACCAAGTTACCTCTTACGTCCACCAGAGACTACGTGTACTTTAAAGTCATAGAGAACGTACCTCTGAATTCTTGCTCGCAAGTAAACATCGCGATCGTTGCTTCGAGTCACCAACGAGTCGACGCGTTGTCACGTAAATATGTGATTTCGCGAATCGAATCGAACGCTCGAAACGTCATAAACACATGTCAGGAGATGTTTGAAAATTCCCATTCGAACATCGATATACAAAATCGTATCGCTTAAAGACGTAACGACTGACGTCTGAACGAAAGATCGTCCCTAAAAGCAACGACGAACGATCGCTCCGGAAGGGATCGAGCAAAGTCGAAAGGACCGATCTCTCGGCGCGTCCAAGCGAGAAGCTTCGAAGCACGTAATCAACTCGAAAGCTGCAAAGACAAACCTTCCTCGTCGGATGTACTCTCGTCTATATCCAAGAACGTAAAATTTATACGCGGTAGATCTGTCGAGAGAATTTCCTAATTCCCTTAGCGCAGGATTCGTCGCTGCAAAGAATCGAAGAATCTGGTATTCAAAATCATGATCAATCTGCGTTAAGAGACTTAGAAGGCGAGACTCGTACGTCGAAGGAGTCGACGAGTAAGATACGCGCACGACGCGCCTGTTCTAGAACATTTAGATAACAGGATCGACCCTTGGAAGGGATCGAGGAATCGGGAAAATTTAGGATTTCGTGGAAACAGAGAAGAGAAGAGTGCGAAAGATCGGAAAAAATCGATCGTGGTTCCGCCTCTAGAAGGGGAACGACGGAGGATGTCTTGGTAGGTTGTGAAAGAACAACAGGAGCACTTGGTACGAGAGACCTCAACAAGGTCAACCCGGCATCACCCTGGCTAACGACCTGTCCGGAGGTACCGGGGGTCCCGGTGCAGGCGGCGTCGGTTCCGTCGGGGGCACCTCCGTCGGCGGCGGCGGCGGTGGCGGTTCATCGCTCCCGACGACCGCCCTGAGCCTCGATCATCAGCAGTTCAACATCTTCCCTGCGATCTTTAGCAGGCAGTTGAACTTTTCCGCGGCGGCAGCTGCGAACTGCGGTCAAAACAAGCTGATGGACGAACTGAGGCCGAATCTCGGTTTGCTCGGCGTCGGACTCGTCGAGAACGAGAGCTTCCACTTGAATCACAATCAAGAGAAGAGGAAGTGTAGCAGCACGAGCTCGAACGAACAAGATTTCAGCCTTTACGGGGTTCACCAGGGTCTCGAAGCAAGCCCGCCGACACCAGCCGCGACGCCTGGAAGGAGCAGCGTCGGGGCTACTTCTTCCGTTGGTGAGTATCGCTCTGAATTCACTCGTCTTTCCATTCTGTATGTTTCGAGTCGCCCGCTTGTTTCACCATCGACTCGGACGTTTAAGTAAAATATTTGGAGAACGATCTTCCAAGCGATACGCACCGATGCTTAGAAGACGCCACGTATTTGCGCACTTGCTTATGTTAGGAGGTTTAATAAAAATTTCTATGGGAAACGATAGATACATGGATGAATTTTATATGCAACGAGGATAAATGTTTAATCTTCTATAAATAGTTAGCCACTAGTTTCTTACCAATTTATGTATCTTACCAGCATCCATTCGCTGTTACTACAAATCGGCTAAAGTACCCGAATGCTTATATAAACGATAGCGTATACCACGATCTTATTTGGCTTGACGTTATTTTAGAACGATCGCGCGTCGGTCTGTTTCCTCTAATCACGAACGAAAGAGATACAGACGTTGAGGATGATTTGGAGGTAAAAATGGGCAACGTGTCATCTCGATATAGATGAATTTTCCGCTTGTTGAGCCTCGAGTACACACGTACGTCGACGATAAGATCGGTTATAGTGTTGACAATGGGGTGCAGGACTAGACCATATGGTGGTACCTGTTCTATAGGCTATTATTATGTGCTCGTGGGGTTTCAGAGAGCTTAGCACCAAGGGTGTGCTAATGGGGTTCACTCGAATCGTTGGATGTAGACGCGTGTCGAGTCTTGTCATCGAAGCGAAATGCTGAACAGAACTCTGTCTTCCTCCCTCTTGCTATAAATTGACAGTAACTTGTATTTAATGCCAGAATTCAACGCGGTCCAGCTGTTGGCCATCATTAACGAGTTTAACGTTTTTCCATCGCGAAGTAAAAGATTTTGCGACAAACCGGTCGCTTCTAGTTTCGTCTTTACCAGATAGTTGTTTAAAACAAACATGCAACGTGCGTAATTTGCAACTCGATCTCTGTCCGAGGACTCTGAAGATCAAATCAATTAGACTCGAACGACGATTCTGCGGAAAGCCAAAATTTTCGTACTACGAAAATACGACCGATCTACGTATGGAATTCGTTCGTACATCGACACGAGTCATTTTCAATTTTCCGTTTAAATAATTAGTATCGTCGCGCGTTCAAAACGCCGACGCGAATTGAAAATCCCGCCGATGACGCCGTTACGCTTCTCGAATGCCGAAGACATTCTTCCAAATTGGAATTCGCCGGCGAATTATACCGCCAGTTTACGGTAATAAAGTTATGGATGAATCATTGGCAAGACGATGAGTGCGGGAATTCGATAAGGGTAGAGACACTGTATGCGATCGTAAGCGTTGGTGTCGCCCGTCTCTCGTTACAGTGGAACGCAAGAACGTGTTTGCGACTTTATCGCAAACGATAGACGCGTCCAACGAGCCAGATTACCATCTTTCTTGCAAAACTTGAAAAGTTTTTGCCTTTATAACGCTTCACAAGAAACGATGATTTAGAGGATTGCGTAGGCCGATGGTTGTGTGAACTGTGACGGTCTATGACGAAGGTATACAAAAGCTCGTATAACATTACGACTAGCGTTCGAATAAAGCTGGCGGTCGCGTTGAAAAATAACTTGGCATATATACCAAAGTTACAAATAAAGAGAACTTTTCGAGATGCGTTTGTATCGTTGTTACTTGGAAACTGGCATCACATTTTGGACGATGTTGATGTACGTGGAACGTAGAATTCTCTAGCAAACCATGAGAGCGATCGGATGCGCCTGTAAATATTGGAAGGGTGGAAAATATTAAAAATAAGATAGGAGGTTCAACAGGTCGCACGGTAAAATTTTATTACATTTCTGCGGATCTTATTATTCGGTAATGACTTTGACGCGATGGGTCCAATTTAAGTGGAGAACGTCCAGCGTTTTGTTTTTTCCCTTGAAGGTCAGACTTTTCAGGAACGAGATGAAACTGCCGTAGTATTCTAATGCAAATGAAAACTCTGCAACGTTCAGCTAAGCGAAAGAAGGGAGGAAAAAGAAAGATGGAAGAAGAGAAACGGAGAAAGAGAGAGAAACGGGGAGGGAAAAATTAATGTCGTTAACCCTCTGCGTCCTCCGTGGCATTAAAAGTACTCAAGCGATGGTCTTTCGCGCGATTCCCTAGCCCCTTTTAATACGCGAACCCGCGAAATTTCTCTACTACAAACGACGGTTTCCGTTTCTGTTTTCAAAAAAGACGATTTAATATTACTACCTGAACGAACTTACCGAAAGTCAGCTTCTCGTACGGACGATAGAGTTTCTATGCTATTTACTAGACATTTTATACGGCAAACGCATTTAACGCGATCGTTGTATAGGTATCGGAACGTGTTAAAACACATAAATTGTCCCTTTTAGTTGAAACGTCGTAACTAACGTTTTTATCGTTCTTTGAGATAAATTTCGTTGAAATTCGTTTGATATATTTCGTTTCGTCACATTCGTTAATACGTTCGTAAAAATGAAATCAGACAGTCGTAAGTTGTAAAAATTGCGTAGCATCGAGGGACAGAGATTTGTAATTGGAGGAAGAATCGATCGAAAATGTTGCCAGCGACGGGATAGCTTTTCGTGTTAACTGGAATTTGGTGGCAGATGCCGATGGAAGACAGCTGCGAAAGCTGCACGGGTCTGCCTTATTAATAATCCCATAGATCGTGTCATTTGCCAGCTCGTTTACCTTGTTAAAATCGCTGGTAATTATTTCGAATATAGCATTCTGGACGGATAATAGTCGTAGAGCTACCGTAATTACGATGGTTCTTCCTTTTCCAATTATTTTAATCCGCGATAGAGGTAGCCATTTACTTTAGAAAATGGAAAATAAACGAGGGTTTGATTTTCAACAATAAACGAATTCAATTATTTTCTTGGAAGAAAAAGTAAATATAAGAACGTAAATGTAAGGTTTTCAGTCATATTTTTCGCTTTATATTCGAGACGCGACGTGCAAAGAAATTTTGAATAATATCGAGCATGTTTCGTTATTTGTTGTTATTTCAACAACTTCTTTCGACGTATTATACACTTTTTACATTTATGCCGTAACATGTTACATCTCGCACACGCGAGAACCTTAGTATCTTTCCTTAGTCTACCGCTTCTGTCGCACCTGGTCGAAAATTTGTTGCCATGGCTAGCATCGTTAATGTCTATGGTAATATCGGAGCAGACGGAAAATCGACGTAATCGCGACACCTGTTGTTGCCATAAACGAGTCATTGTTACGCGTTGTTCCGTAATCGCCAAAGGTCGTCGTTCCAACTCTCGGCTTTTCTTTCTTCTTACCTCGATCGCCGACCGTTTCTAACTAGTATCATTATACCAGCGTAAAGTTTCGTGAAACGTACGACGATGAAAATCCGTAGCAAGTATTCTTTGTCAATTTACGACAAATAAGCATATGAAATAGGGGCTGCCATCGTGTCAGTGGTTTCGCTAAGAAACAGATCATAACGCGCAGATTTGCCTCGTCTTCTGGCTGAACTTGACCGAGTTTCACTGTTCACCGGGTAACGGGGCAAGGTATGTAAAGTGGACAGCATTCATCCTTGAACATTGAATCAGCATGTAACATGATTAGGTCATTAACGCCCTAACCAAGTTAGCATAGTGCGAGGGACTTCGCTCGCCACCGTTACCCCGACCGTACGTTCGTATGTTCGTTCATAAAGCCGATACCGTGAAACAACCAAGACGAACGCAGACTTCTACATCGAGACTGTAACCTCGTGTCAGTCGTTCTCTCGATTCGTACGCGGTTCCTTAGCCATCGATGGTTGCCGCGTACATTATCCAAAATATTCCGACAGTTTTCTCCTTTTTCACGGGATATAATTTGGCAGAAAGTTACGGATAAAAAGGTTTTATTTCGTTGTCTATCGTCGCAACAGCTACGCAACGAAATATTACGACAGGATAAAGTTGATTTTTACGTGAGCCAAGATGCGATAACGAAATCGATGTTTTTATTAACTGCAACTTATGGGACTATTCTTCCGTTGTTGGAGCGAGTCTTCGTCTTCGAACGGTTCAATTTTCGGAAATGAATTTTGATAGGTCGACTAAATGAAAACTAATTTAATTGATTTTTTCAATTTCAGGCGCGGAAGGAGCTTTTAAAAAGTTAAAACCCGACCCTTGTGCTTCGAGTCCTCACATCGGCCATACACCTACCACCGCCAGTTGTCCAACACCCGCTCGACGACGGCACAGGACCACTTTTACGCAGGTTTGCTCTTAACTTTACATTAACTTGACGTTCACGCGCATAAGAGAAAAACGTATATATTTTCGAAGCTTCCAATCTTTTCTCGCGTGCAAAACTTTCTAATTAATTACCGTTGCTATCGCGCGCATAGGAAGCGCCGTTTTCTCAACTAGATCTTTACCTGTGTGCAGTTTCTTCGAGATATCGATACATTTAATCGAAGTAATTTCCAGTATCATGCCACGTATCTTTTCAATGATCGTTCAGTTGTTTATTCCAAATACCCGAATGGATTAACGCATGATTATTTTAAAATAACATCTAAAATAAAATCGGAAAAATATGTATTTTCAAATAATGTTACATATTTAAAAATTATTTGCTAAAGTCGTTTGAGAAATGATTAATTTTTAAAGCGGCGTTAGTATTTCACGCGGTATTTTACACACAGAAAATCTAATTAATTCGTTTGAAATGAAATAATTTATTTGTCACATTATGGAATAAATTATTCCTTATTTACTACTATGTTTATTTGTTATTTGATTTTGATCGTGATAATAGATTTTGCGGTAACATTAAAATAAATTTGACAAAATTTTAGTTCAGATCCGAGCCAAATCGGATGACACGTAATCATTTCCAAAATATTTTCTCGAAACAATGTCCAAGCCTGATACGATTTTCTACTTAAGGTTTGCCCTAATTGAAAAGAATCGATTCGTTCGTTGCATCGTTTTTCGCGACTGTCTGCACCCATTGTTACGATTCTCGGTAGCTGGATTATTTACGGATAAACTCGTTACACATATTTCGATAACGAAATTTCGATTACCTCGATCCCCGAGATCTTTCGTGTAGCGTTCAAATTTCCTGTCGGTAGTTCAGATCGGCTTCACTACGGCCTTCCAATTGTTTCGCAGGAGCAGCTGGCAGAATTGGAATCGGCATTCGCAAAATCTCATTATCCAGACATATACTGCAGAGAGGAATTGGCGAGGTCCACGAAATTGAACGAGGCTAGAATTCAGGTGAGTATCGTAGCTTTGTAACGAAGAAGAAACAGAAAACGTAAGAAACTACTCGATTCACTTTCTCCCAAGCATTGAATTTTTCGAACGATTGATCTGAAATTAAAGAAAGGTCAGCCTTGTGAAATCGACTGGAATATTTTGTAGCGTTTTTGTAAAAACCAATGGACCATTAGCGTAAAATCATTTTCACCTTTAATTCACACGAACGCCTACAATTGCCATTTCGAGAATTTATTTTACCGATAGAGATTAACAAAAAAAAAAAAAAGAAAAAAGAAAAAATATTGGAAACTCGAAGGTTAATCAAGCGAATTGCATCTTCTGGCGACGCACGTTTCTTTCGAAAATTTGTTCCTCGATAATAAAATTCGACGATGTATCCCACGAAATTTTCTCCCCATTTAGCTTCCGATGGTCTTCAAACAGATTTGACGTGCTGTTTCTCGCGAAACGTTACACATATATTCGTATATATATTTTCTGTGCGTCCATCTTTTTGGCCATGAGTCATGCAATAATCGAATCAAAGACGCATGTAGGGTGGCAAAATGAAATTACGCGCGCAAATGTCGATCCAAGATACCCTCGAGTCTTTCGGGGGGTTGCAGAGTCAATCAGTGGAAACGGAGGCGTTTCGGACAAACTTTCTGATATCCACTGTAAAATAGGGAAATAGCAGACACGGAATTATCGATATCGACGAACGTTGGGTTCGTTGCTTATTCCAGACTAGGGTAAATTTTGTTTGAAACGAAGATGAGAAAAAGACGACTCTAAACGACCAATTTTTCAAGTATTATGATATTTTTATCTTAGAGATAACGCAGAGAAAGCATCTTTATTCAGAATATTAATCGGATAGAGAAAAAGAGGATTAGAGACTGATGCGATGTCAACGAAATTTCAAAATATTTAGCGCATAATACAGTTTCAAATTTATTTTTCTCGAGAGCGAAGCATCGTATGGAAAAATTGTATTCTACATTTTTATCTCCTTTCAAACGTTAGTTGGTTCAAACTCCTCGAAATTAGCCAGATCGAAGTACACTTTGCCAAATCTTCAAAGTCGATTTTTTCGAAAACACAGCCTGGGATGAAAAACTGTTATACCAAATCCTTTTCTTATTTTTTCGTACCCTTTGTTTTAGAATCATCCACTGACAGGTTGTACCGCGATTATTTCCCAGCTCCGCGCTTCTCGTATCGCGATTAACATATCCAAGTATGATCAACGATTTCTTGAAAATATCGAGAAAGTAACGCGGAAAATATGTTTCAGTTTATAGTTGAGTTATTCGGAGCACCGTGCTTTCGCGTGTCACTGTATTTCGTAATGCAGTGGCCGAAATTTCCATAAAGCCACTGATGCTTTTTGGTAAAATTGCATAATTATTTCGTTCTAACGAGCTTCGTAACCATTTTCGGGAAACCAGTAAAGAAACAGGTACATGTACACGGATCGTAGCGATAGAAGTAGCGTTGATTTAAAAAACACGTAGAGATATAATTGAAGAGAAAACAAAAACGCGAGATTTCTATAGTGCCACGCGCTTTTTCGATAAATAAAATAAAAACTGACGATAATTTCTTCGCTGTATCCATATTAATAGTTCGTGCAATTGCCATTTTTTCAAATTACATCAAAAATGCAACTCGGTGTTGACAAAATCAGATTTTGTAACGTTTCTTTACCGATAGACGCCTACGGTTCGTTTACCACCTTTGATAATTCACCGATGCGATTACATCGCCCGCTATTGATGCGATAACTTTTCTCCCAAATATTCGCCGAAGATTTTCTATGGGATTCAAAATCGAGGAACAAGCTGGCCATGTTAAAACCTTGTACAACTTTTTGATTCATCCGCTGTTTCGTGCGAAGCATTGTGCCGGTAAATGAAACTGTTATCTGCGATTCTTTCCGTGAACGATACCGTAAACCACATCTCTCTACATATACGTTCTTTTTTCTAGTTCTATCGAAATGCCATCGTACACGAACTTTTCACTGCAACGAAACGATTATAAGATTTCATCGGAAAAGAAAAAATATATCGACCGTATGGAAATAGTCGACGCATAAAATATCAGCCACCGTACCCTTACGTATCCACGTGAACGTAGTTAATCGCTTTATCAAGGAACGCTAACGATCTACGTTTAATCGACAAGTTGCGAAAGAAGGAAAGGTAAACATTCGATACGAGCGAACGCGTCAGCTGGAAGATGAAACGCGACAGATTCGAGGGTAGTGGTGCGGTTTTTGACAACGTTAAAGAATGGACAGGATGGAGAGGACTCCGGCGACCGTAGCTGGGCAAAGGATTCGCGTTAGCCGGTGCAGAGCCGCCGCTGGCCCCTCCGAATCCTGGAGCGGTACATATTAAAACAGTCGCCAGTGCGTTTCGCTCTTTTGATATATAATGCAGGACGGTGTTGTTTGAGTTAAAAGCCCAGGAACCGCGGTGACTTAACCCTGTTAAACTGCGATGCCAAGTAAAACGCGGTTTGCTTTGCTTTTACTCGTTGGTTATAATCCATGCACAAAGTGTCCACCAGGCAGGAAGTGGCTTCACCAATGCGGCGGAGACTTTCGAACGCGTTCATTTGCCGGCCTCAAATGTAAAAGTATCCAAGCCGGTCTTGAAACGTCGTTTCTAGTCATTAACTTTTGAAACATCGATGCACCGACCGTTTCCGCTAATTTCTCCGTTCGGTGTTTTTTTCAATCGCTCGCAGCTTTTCCCGTTCGCAGCATCCCTTCGCGACGGTTAACGTCGAACAGATCGTAACGGAGATCGTAATAGAGACGACGGATGGAAAAACACGATAAGCAAATTGTCGATGCTTTTCGATTCGACGGATTATTCTCGTTTTTTAACTGCGTTACGCTAAGTGTCATCTTTTTCTTTTTTTCTTTTCTTTTTCGAACATCGAACGGCGTTAAAAATAGAAAATTCAAATCGCGTTCGCGAACGTATGAATTAGTATAAACGTCCACACAGACTACCCGTCGTGCTCTGTACGTTATCGTTTCTATCCGATATTTTCAGCGAAAACGACCGACGAGGTTGCTCCTACATTTAATCCTCTTTTCCGTTTAAACGCGTTACTGCAAATTTATAGATAACATTCGCGATTCATTGATCGTTCCTCCGCGAATATTATACGTAGGTATTTTTAGGAACAGACAGAACACGATAAGCCATTATACGCTATTTCTTTTGGGATTAAGGAAAATAAGAGCATAAAGTTAAATGGTAGAGTTACAACTTTACAGTGGAGTTTCAACTTGGATTAAAAGTTCGCTAATCGAATTTCACAGTCGAATGAAAGTACACGTTACGTTCTGTATGTATATCTAGCGACGAATTTCTCGTCTATAGCGTCTACGATATTTCAAATTGCTGCGAATACCGTTCGAGCGTACATTAGAACCGACTAAACCATCGGTTTCGAAGACTCGGACATGTCTGAAATTACTCGACGTCCTGTGGCTCGATCGAGAAGGAAACGTAGGAAGAATATCTCCAGCCAAACGAATAACAATGAAACAAATAAACGAGTTTCAGGTTGGTCGAATTAATTCGAACGAGCCTTTGTTCTACGCTGTTAAACCATCGAAAAAGGAGAACGTTGCGCGCTTCGTTAAACAATTGGGAAAAGAAGTTGGAAATTATCAGGGAACGCGCGTTTCTATTTCATTGAAATATTCGATGCCACGGAATTCTTTGAAGGCTGCCGTGGTAGCTACGGCATTTTGTATTTTGGAAGATGGCGACACGCGAACAGGGTGCTCTTGGATGAAAGAGAAATAGGTAGGGAACGGCGGTGGCAAAGTTGAGATGAGTTGGGAAGGAAGGGTGGTTGGGTGGCGCTGTACCGGAGGCTGCCATTATATCTGAGCCGCCATTTTAAATTGAATTTTCTCCACCCTAGATAGATCTGAAACGTCTCGGCCTTGCCGAGGTTCTTCCTTCGTTGCGAGACGAGGAGTAAGAAGATGAGGAAAAGTAGAGGGAAACCGTACGAAGGGTACCAAACTCCCTATGGCTCGGCTCCCTATCTTTCTCTTCTCTTCTTTTCTCTTTTCTTCCCTCCTCTTCTCTTCTCTTCTCTTCTCTTCTCTTGTCTTTCCAACCCCTGTTTCGCGATGGATACTCTACGTCTTCGCTATCCTGTCCAAATGCTAACGGTAGAATTTTGTCTAACGAGGAAGGGGGTAAAACACGCGAGAATGTAGAAAGCTGATTGCAATTTAATCGACATTTTCATACCGGCGAAAGAAAATCAGCTGGACCTTTTATACGTGGTATTTACTTTGGACGATGAATTCTTATATTTATGTTTATATAAGTAGACCAGAGATATTTATGGAAATGCGCGTTATCGTGGACATAATTAAAAGAAACTAGAAACTGCGCTGAGATTTCTGTCACGTGTTGTACGTTATAACGAGTACACCTTATTTTAGATACTTTATACACGCGTTACGCGCATTTTACGCACTTTCGCGCGATTGATTCTCTTATTTTCCATAAGAGAGCGATTTTAAGATGCGATACCTGGTCGACCAATCACGCGTTACCAAGAAACTGTCTTTTTATTGATAATGGTAATACGGTATAATGATAACGGTTAAGAAAAAGGATAGCATCGTGGTAAGAGAATAATTCTCGAATCACCGCACAAGAAATCCCATTACCTCGAGGAAAAAGAAAGGTGAATCCGAGACCCAATATTAAGTTAGCTAAGTTTTCATTCGACCTTTTTACTTCGATTCGACTTCCGATCGAAGCCTACCTAGTGGGCGTTTTACGAGAAAATTGACTTCCTATCTGAGAGGAAATAAGAAAAACTGACGAGCGAAATAAAAAATTACCAACGTACATTCCTCGCTTTATCATCGGACGGAATATACTTTTTTAGATCGCTGCACTCCGAATGAAACTCGCGTTTACATTTATTATTTTACGGTTTCTTGTCGAATCTTCCACTGCTCGCGAAATATTCTCCCTTTCTCTCTCCAACAAATGATTTTTACATCTCCCATTTGCGAATTGCGAATCCATCAGTTTTAACATACTTTTATATGTTGCAAGAACACCGCGAATGTTCCGATTAAAAAGAAATCTCAATCTCGACAAGTATACAGAACAAGGTAAACTTCTCCTTTTAATATTTAACGAACAAGACGAATCTCTACGTTATATCGGCACTTTTTAAATCCAGAAGCGCCCAGAAAAATATATCGCGAAGAGCCGCGATCTAGTTATCGAGACGCGCTGTAGTTTCTGCATGATCCAACGAAGAGATATAAAATTCGAAAGATAGAAGACACGCAGCCTACGATCCACGAACGTTCGTTCGACAAAGTGTACGTGTACGCGTGTTCTGGTAGGAGGGAAGAAAAGTAGGCGACGAGGCAAAAAGAAAGTAGTAGTAGGTATATTTTCTTGCAGAAAGTAATCCATTATCTCGGGATCCATTTTCTGTCTCTATACGTGGGTTAGCTATCAGAGTACGGAGTGTATTCTCTTAGGTATACAGAGGGATAGTTTTCTTGGTCGTGGTTCTCAAAGTAGCAGACATTTTGAGCTGTTCTCTACCCTTGAGGGAGAGAGAACTGCACTTTCGCTATCCCATCTTCTGGCGCTATCTTTCTCTACGGCAGAACATAGCTGGGCGGAGAAAGGGAGGATTGGAGAGCACGGTTATTGAATTACCAACTCTTAGCTTTCCAGTTCTTGTAGGGTGCGCGCCTTAAGGGACGCGCGCAAGTATGTTCGCAAAAAGCTCTTTCAGAGGAGTTGTAAATAAAAGGAGCGATCCGCGTTTACGAGACCTAGTCGCTTAAACGCATCCGTATATTTATTTACGGATAAACATACACGAATTACCTTTCTTTCGACCGATTTGTTCGATGCCTTTCACGGATCAGCTTTCAGCGACGAGTCGAATGGTTTTCAGGCAGACACAATCCGGCGTAATTAGATTTTTCGTAGATGCTTACGTACAGATTATACAAAGTTCTCGATACGTTTGTTCAAATCGTACAATTCATACATCGTATAATTTTCAACGCATCGATCGATGCAATTTCTTGTTTCTTGTATAAACGTATCGGGCTATTCGCGTTGGAAAACGATCGATTTAGTAGATATTTTGATCGTGATACAATTTATCACGTAAGAGACTCGATTAAAAGATACCTGCGAACGTATTAAAGAAGCAGCAGCAAGATAATCCAGTTTCGCGCTTTTAGCATTTCGAATTACATCTTCTTCTCGATTAAGCCAATATTTTTACAAATATGACGCGAAAAATAACAATGGGAACGATAGACCGGGTTTCATTATCGATCGTTTTCATTTTTTTTTTTTTTTTTTTTTTTTTATTCAAGATATTCTCAAACGCTTTTCGGCGATACGTTTGATAAATACATCCTGCAGTATTAATAACGTTTAGAGCCACCATTTTTATGGATTCGAAGCCTGTTCTATTCGCAAGCACGTATTAACGTGCGTGTGTGTGTGTGTGTGTGTGCAAAGTGAAATGTCGTTATATTTGCTGGGTAATATAATTTGCAGCGATGCATACTCGAATACTTTGAACTTTGACTTTTAGATCGGAGCTCTATCATAGAGTAGTACATCGCCATAATCAAAAATAAAGGCCTTAAAAAGGAATAAACGAATCGCAGTACTTTTTGACGCGCGGTGTTCTCGAACAGAATGCTTCGAAAATCTACGTTTCGATAGAATATTTCGATAGAAGGTATCGTATCGGTAACGTATACAGTACGAATAAAACTCTCGGCACGGATTCTGTAAAATTCTGCATTTTCCAAAAAAAAAAAAAAAATACTATTCTTTGTTTCATCTTCTCGTGAGATATATAACATTTGTGGCTTGGAGATATACGTATGCGTATCGTCTACGTATGTGTAAACGTACATCGCGCAAAGTCTTATTAAAAATTGATGGAATACGAAACCGATAGAAGACTCGCAGTAACGAGAAAGTCAAATTTGTTGCTCTGGAAATTCATATATATTTCGTGTATAAATATATTACTGGAAACAAGATATTTATAAACCAACTCTTAAATCGACAGAGTCACAGATCGATCGGCAGACTATTATTTTAATAGTACACGATCGTAGTTGGTTAAAATCGTGTACATTACTATAGATGGGACGTAAAGTAAAATTATTCTTTGTTACGGCATTATTATTTTTGACGAAAGTTTCTCTTCCTTCCCTCGACGACTACGACAACTTCGATGCGAAACTAATGACTCAGGGTGACACGTAAATTCAAATTATTTGGGATGCAAGTATCTTTTGTGCAAGTGCAAATCGGCTCATGTGCCATGAATTCAAATGCGGGTCGCAATTGGTTATGCGTGGTGCTTCGCTTGTTCCGTGATTTCCGTATGTGCAGTTTAAAATGATGTAGGTATAGCCAGATATACGCGTACGTATACACGCGCGTCCCTTTTTGAAATTATCGATACAATCTCTTTGCCTAACAGCCGATACATTGTGTTCCAGATTTAATTCACAAAAGAATTTATATCAATCCAATACACGATGGTAATGACATTTTACGAATAGTTCGTCGACTGTCTTTTTAATAATAGAAAGAGAAAGAAAAGGATGTCGATACTGGCGCAGCGACGGTCCCTCGCTTTCATTTTTCCATCGCTACGACTGACGCCTCATTTCGAACAGTCGTGTTTTATTTCTTATTTTGTACGCGTAAAAATGCAATCAATGCAGTGTGGAAAAATATACAAAAATATATAAGGCTTGTGTTTCAGCGTAATTTTTGTACTACGATGCTTAAATACGTTTCGTTTAACGATTGCTGAAATACTTCGAGTCAAAATTCGACTCCGTAAACTCGCACAGCTAAATGACCATCTGTATTTGACTTCTTTCGTTCAGCTCTCATTCGTCGTCAATTCCCTCGTTCTGACAACTATAATTTTCCTTCTTCTTTATCTCTACCGACAGTACTCTCAATTTACAGCCACAACGGTACAAAATCCACGGTATTCAAATTGCCCAACAATTTTTCATCGGGCAATTCTTTCCCTTCCATTCTATCGTCGTACGTTCTCCTTTGACCCACCTCTTACGGACACCGGAACATCATCGGCGCGGATGTTTTGCGAGCTACGCTTCGAAAACTACGTATCGTACTTCCATCGAGAGACAGAGAGAGAGAGAGAGAGAGAGAGACAAGAAATACGCGAAGATAGAAACGGACTAAAAAGAGACGCGATACGGGGAACGGCAAATCAGAAGGAAATAGAGAAAAATAACGGAAGAAAAAAGATACGGAACAAGTAGAGAAAACCAGGCTTGATCGAGCCACCCTCGTGTGTCACTCGTTTCGCCATGCGATAGCGTGCAAGAACGAGAGAGAAACCGAGAATGAGAGACTATGCCTATGTGTGTGCGTGCGTGTGTATGTACGTGTGTGTGTGTCTAGGTGCGTGTATACGAGTGTACGAGGGAGACAGTGAGAAGAGGAGGAGAGACGGTGCACAGTAGAAATGTCGATAAAACATGTTGGCCAATGAGGAAGCTTGGAGTGACGTCACAGTCGTGGCATTGGCCAATCAGGAGGCACTGGTAACATCACCACGAGGGTGGAAACAAGTCAACCCCAACCAGGGGAGAGGCTTTTCTCTTTCTGGGGGTTGCTTGGAAAAGGGTCGGTTGGCAGGGAATCGCGAGAACCCGGAAGAAGAGAAGAGAGGGGAAACGAAGAAGGAGACCATAGGGTGGATGGGGGAGGGGGTGGTAGGGGGTTGTAGGCGTGATGGAGGGTTGAGAGGGCGATAGAGGGTTCGAGGGTGGCGGTTGGAGGTTCGGGGATTCGGTGTGCATGCCGGGGAGTCGCTGGTGGCGGTTCAGGCAACCCCCAATATGGGTTTACTAATCCCGCGAAACAATGGAAATTGCCCGATGCAAAATGGCGATAGATAAACTACTCTACCTCGGGGAGAGTCCGAGAAAAGCGGGAATAGCTCAGCGACCGACGATGGAGAAGAGAAATGCCCCCCCGTCCCCGCCACCCCCTCGTTTACAGTCTGATTAACGCGTTCTCATAGATTCGATTCGAGAACACGAGTTCGAACGTACATATTTTCGAAACTTCGAGTCGACTCGTCTAACGAGCTCGTTCGCCTCTCGCTGTTGCACCTTTCGCGAACATTAGGAAAACGTTATTACGATACTTTACGTTTTACTTGGCTTTCCGATGAATTTTCCTAAATTCTATCGCACTTTCTTCGCACCGGTAGGTCTGGTTTCAAAATAGAA